>NW_024064953.1:269913-379901 GCF_009727055.1 Benincasa hispida | reverse complement strand
GCCTCATTAACATCAAAATCATGAGGATGCTTCTTAAAGACTCCCCGCATTGCCCCGAACTGCCAGCAAAGAGGCCTGCGATCGATTTGAATATGCCACATGAACCAAGGCCCAAGAGACAGCAAAGAGAAGACAAGGGAAAAGAGAAGGTCCAGGAGTCACCAACGCAAGATTCAGTACCTATGGACCCTCTTCCCTTAGTTATTCGACATCCAAGCCCTCCGAGCCCACCAGCGCAACCCTTTTCCTTCTCTTCACGAACATTTTACTAATCTCCTCCTTGTCCCAACCTCCTCATCTGTCTACCCATCAGCCCCACCTTCACCAACAACATCATCACCGCAACCCACCATTCTACCGCCGCAAGTTGATGACACACACGATTTGGGTGAAGGCACCTCTGCCCAACCCCAAAACAATGCTATCGAGACATCGCAGGCACAACCCTCCATCACCTCCATGGCTACTGAGTTAGCAGTAATGAGATCCCTCTTCTCCCAACAACAACAAATTTTCTCTCAACAACAACACTTCTTCAACCAAAGATTTAAAGTGGAAATGGAGCGGATTGATGATATTCAACGTAGTGCTGCCACATCAAGAGAGGTGCTAATCAACATGCAGTGCAACATTTATAAAGTCCATATGCACCATATAATGATTGCAGAGCGTAATCAAGAGTACTTCAACTTTCTCACCGCATATCTTCATGGTCTGATGGTGCTTCTACATCTCCGGCAGCACTTAAATTTTGAAGAAGCGCCTCCTGCACCACCTCAAAATCTGCCTCCAGACTTGCCAGCCCCTCAGCAATAATCCTCCTATATTTTTTTCTCTTCTATGCAACCATTATGTATTCTTTTAAATTCATTTATTCTTTTATAATTTAATCAATTCTTTGATTCTTGTACGGGCACAATTTTTTTGTGTTGCGTTTTGTTAATATTCAATAAAATGAGTACATATTCACTCCATTTTTTGCCTATGCCTTTTTCTTCATCATCCTTTGTCAATACTTGCGATGTTCTGAATCTTTTACTTTTATATTCTTCACTGCATTGCCATGATGTAAAATATGTTTATACTTAGAAACCTTTTCCATACTTTGTGAATTATAACTAACACTTAATTAATTCTTAGTTTAGCAGTACTTTACCTTTTATCTTTCAAAGTTCTGCTCAAACCTTCTTTTTGAAATTTTATTCTAAGTGTTTGTCTAGTCTATCCAAACAACACAATGAGGACCTTGATCACCTTTAAATTTGGGGATGAGGAAGGTCTGAGTAGATAAGATCAGAATATGAAATATTTAAGAAAATACGTTCATTTTCATTCAAAAAAAAAAAAGAAGAAAAAAAAATTCATACAAAGTTCCAATGTTAGCGCAAGGGAAATCCTTAAAAATCTTCCCAACCTAATAAGAATTTAGTTGTGAAAGAAGTCTGCTCGTAGTTGGATGTTCGTATGATACCCGTAGGAGAAAGCCAAAACTAAGGTGGGTTTCCAAGAACAACGCAATATGAAATAGAAAATAAAAATAAATACAAGAGACAACTCCTCTGAAATTCATGAGTTAAAGTTGAAATTGGCACACAACCGTAGTTGGATGTTCGCATGACACCTATGGGAACAAGCCAAAACGAAGAGTGTAATCATGACCAATAGTCTCTAATAAATAACGCAAAGTTTTGACCACAGCATATAGATATATCAAGTTGTTTTGACAAAGAAGAGAAACATTCTATTTTGAAAACTAGAAAAGCATCTTTGAGCAGAATTTTGTTAAATAGAAGAATAAAATAGGGCTTTATTAAGAATTAGCAAGGATAGAAGGAAATTGCAATGTCAAGTAATGTGCCTAAGTGTAACATTCGGAGCAACCAATCGGTGTAAAAATATAGGATAGGAATGAATCTTTATTGCCCAAGTAGAAGATATGCTTGAGAACAAGCATATATCTAAATTTGGGGGTATAATAACTTGTAGAAATACAAGTTATTTATACTGCCTTATCTAGATATTGCAGCCAAAAGAGAATAAATATGTGCCAATTGTATGAAAATTAGCTTCGAAATACAATAATTATAAATTATCGCAATTACACCCACTAACATCTTTAAGATGGAAGAGGAGGAGATTTTACTCTGTTTTGCAGGAAACCAAGTCACCGCTTGCACTCAAGGCTCAAGAAGAACTGATCAATGCATCTCTATCACAATGCGCCTGTCAATCAACAATGAAGAGACGATTAACACAATGACGACACAATGCGACGGTCGATCCAGAGCTGACTTTCAACCGCATGCGGTAATAAAAACAACACCGCATGCGAACTCACGATTGAAAGATGTAGCTGAGCAACGCAAAAGAGGAGGACTGAGACACGTGTACAACTAACGGTTGTGCAGAATTGACGGTCTCATTTCATAATAGAAGGAATAATATCCCTCCATCTTCGGAATTTCCATAACAATAAGTGGAGACCACAAGGCCGGAGTCAAAGATCCTTACCTATAAATACCCCATAGATTTTAGAAAAAAAAATATGCTATTGGATACGGGCTTGCTGCTAAAGTGTTGAGAAGGCTGAGCTGAGTGCTTAACTGAAGAAATCTAGGAAGAAGACGAGACAAGGCCGAGAGGTGAGTCTTAGTTCTATTTTGCCGAATACCCACTGAGAAGCTCTGTGTTGAGAACCCTGCTACCGGTTGAGCAAGCCTGAGAGGGAGGTCATCCATCCATTTGATCCACCCAATCCGGCAAGTAGATCTCCACCCGAATTGGTGCCAAGAACGTTGGTGCTTGTTTGTATCTGTTCTCTCTTTTCATCATTGTATTTCATCTTCTTTATCTCTTCATTCATACCATGTATCAAACGCTTAATAGATATATTAATTGTTTCGATTGCTTTCATATCCCATTTTATGTCTACTTTCGTTCCTCCGTTAATCACTTTCTTCATGATGTCATCCTAATCCCCTGGTATTTAATATGAATTAAACGATTACTTAACTGTTGTTAAAGAGATAAATGCGTTTAGCTAAGGCATGCTAGACGACATCTTCACCTATTAGAGCAGAAGTGAAGATGCCATTCTGATCTATCGAGAGAAGGTTAGAACAATGCATTAACTAAAGCGAGTAGTACTTCCAGACATGAAAGCAACCTTGCGTTCATTACGTATGTCTCTATTTCACCACAGACATGTGGAAGCACGATCGATCACTGAAAGGTGCATGCAAAGAGAAAAGCAGAACCATACTTATAGCTTCAACGCAATTAAGAAACTTGCGTTGTTTATATTAGTTATCTTTCTCTTTCTGTGTTGTACATAAGATTTGTCGTCGCATTCTATGTTCTTTGCATAACCTTCATAGCCAGCCTGTACCCCAGCATCTTGTATCATGAAGCCTGTATCTTGTATCATCTAGCTTTGGTTTACTGTACTTGTTTTATTATCGCATTTTTTACTGCTTTCCTTTACTTTATCGCACTTTTATATACTTCTACAAAACACTCTTTAAAGATTGAAAAACCTAGTCGCATATATCACAAACATACCCCAATAACCTCAAATAGTCCCTGTGTTCGACCTTGGATCCTACCGAGAAACTTGCGGTGGAAATACACTTGGTTCCAACATAAGGAAACTTGTGAAAACGCATGGCATACTACAGAACATTCATAATTAACACATATCTAGAAGTAGTATCGCATCATTTCGAGCATAGCATCGCATATCTTTTCAGAATCAATCCTAGCGTTCAATAGTAAGATCAGGTGGATAGTTGGGAACATAGGGTGCAAGATGGAATTCACTCCTACTCGTTATAGGGATAATAGATAGGTGTTTCCCTTTAGTACTGAATTTAGGTCTTGAATAAGGGGCCCCATCCTCTCATTAGCTCGAGAGGGGTTCGGTTTATAAGTTGGACCTTAAACCAATTATTCATTAGAGGATTAGTGGAACTTAAGGAATAAGATGTAGTATCCGGGGTAAAACGGTTTTTATGACCCAGCCGAGATTATGAACAACTTGTAAAGGATTAGCTTACTAATCATGGTTATATCAAATGGACACAAATATATCTATAGTGAGGGGAGTGCAACTACGGGACTATAGTGAATTAAACCGTAAGTTAACGAATGTTGATTAGCTTTGTCTAAAGAGTATAGCCAGCTAATCTTGAATCGTTGGAGCCCATAATCTATAGGTCCATTAGGTTCCCCTAGTAGCTCATATGGAATAAACCTAGAACAAAATGATAGAATAATTCAAATTGTTCGAATTAGGTGAAGAGAGAGAAATCGACAAGTATATTTGATATAGTGGTCAGTTTTTTCAATTTAGAGATACAACGTTAATATTTAAATGTGATTTAAATATTAAGAATATGAATACGTTTATATTCCGAAGCTCGGAAATAATATAAATGGTCAAAGATTTAAAAAGTCAAAGAGTTGACTTTGGACTTTGAAAAGTCAAACTATGACTGACCTTAATTCAAATGTGATTCGAATTACGAGAAAATGAATGCGGATTCATGATCGAGAGGTCAAAATTAGTCAACACGGAAAGAATCATAAAAAGTCAAAATGTTGACTTTTTTGTCAAAGTTTGACTTTGACCAAATGACTATTTTGCCCTTTGACTAAAGTTAGTGGGAAAATCTAAACTTTTGTTGGATAATTCCACTAACAAAATAGGGGCTAGGTATTGGCTTATAGTGGAGACATTAAGCCCACTAAAATAGTGGATTCTAGGTGTTGGGATTTTATGAAGTTATTTCATGCAATTTTTGCATGGCTCTTTTCTATAAATATGGGCTTGTGTTTTTGGATTAACTTGGGCTAAACCCAAACCCAACCAAAAATCCCTTCTTCTATTTCCATCTTTTCTCTCTTGGGTTCTTCATCCATCGGGTCCCACAACCCAGTTCTAAGTCCAGAGAATAGTAGGTCAGCTCTAGTGGTGGTCCGTTCGTGTTCAGGTTGAGATAGACGAGTTTCGGGAGCTTCAAAAGTATTATTTCAAAATAACACTAATTAATTCTTTTAGGGTTGCATGTTTATTTTGGGCAATTAGAGTAAAATTGATTCTCATTTCTGCTGCGCATGCCGATTTTTTCATCATGTGGTATCAGAGCATGTTATAATTTTACTCAATTGCATGTGGTGGGTATCAATTTATAAAAATTAAGATTGGAAACTAAAATGGTTTTTTAGGTTTTCGCATTTAAATTAAGTTTTTTTTGTAGTATTAATTTGTAATTACTCACATGTTTATGAGCATTAACGTGTGGAAAAGGGTTTGTAAATTTGTTTGAGTCATTAGAGTTGAAATTAGGCTGTAATTGCTTGATTCCGAGAGAGAGAACAATAGTAAAAATGGAGAAAATTTGTTCACAGACCCGAAATAACCACCAGACCCGAGAAAAGGCTCACAGACTTGACCCGCCAGCCTGAGCGCTCCGGCCGGATTCTCTCGAATGCGCGCCTGGCTCACACGCTACCCTGCTTCGTGGATCCGACCCATTGCTCCGCTTCGTTCACCCGCGACCTGCGCATCCGCTCCGCTCCGTCTCCATCGACCCGCCCCGCACCTCTGTTGATTGCGCCAGCAGGCATTAACCAGACGGTCTGGACTGGTCCGTTTGACCGGTTCAACTTGGTTTTTAGAGTGCCGGTTCGAGTGTTTGAAGCTGGTTCGAGAGCGGTTTTTTGTACTACACCAAATTATTATTATAATAATTTAGTTGTTACTTAATTTAAGAGCCAAAACCAATCTATTTTAGGGTGTTTAATTAATTATGCATGTTGATGTATGTTTTAATTAAATTTTGAATCTTGTTGTGCATATAGTATGCCATATAGATTTAAAATCCCACCATAGGTAAACATGTACATGCATTTAATATATGTTATAATTGTTATAATGTATATAGTATGTATGCTATGTTTTTTTTTAATATAAAGTGTTATATTAAAGCATGATCATTAAGTATGAATGTATGTTATAGATGTATGATTCTAGGGTTATAATGGTTATAATTGTTATAAAATAACCTAGACATTAAAATCTATAACAAAGGTAAAAGTTGCATGTCACCTAGGATTTAATTTGTGCAATTTCAATCAGCTTTTCTAAAGAGTTAGAATAGGTCGATTACTTGTTAAACAAAGAGTTATTTACTTACCCAGGGAGATCTTGTCTAAGGTTGGGGGTTCTTAAGATGACGGTTTATGGAACACCTCCTACTTGGAGATCAAGCTAGCGTCTAAGTCAAATAATCCTAGTTTTAATGAGCATGCGTGAGAGATGTGAGGTAATAAAATTTGTTTATCACCTAGACATCATAAGTTAAAATCTAGTATAAGAGTTATACACGGATCTATCACCTAGGATATGTTTAATTTAGCTGAAATATATCTCTAAGTATTTTTTTATACCCTAACTCGTCTAGAACACTTCAGTTAGAGAGAAGTAACGTACTTTTAGCTCTAGTGTCCCTAAGAGTTCACATCGTGAGGTCCATGCAGGGTTTTGGGCTGTTCTTAGGAGCGGACTCCCTTTGGAAAGTGTTTGCATGGATCAATATCAAGGTGAATAGGGGAAGTAGTTCATAGTAAGTGGGTGAGGGGTATGTAACAACATATCCCATGGTTTCTTCCATTAGGTCGCACCGTGAGATTCCTATAATGCACCTGCATGTCTGCCCTGGAGTGACCTTTCCCTTCGGCGGGTTGTATTATAGGATTCGGAACACCGCGAACTCCAAATCTGGATAGGCTTTCTTAGATCAGTTTTCATATTGACTTTCCACTTGCAGGAGCATGTTGATTCTGGTTTCTGAAATCCAAAAATGGAAGGTTACGCTTACAAGAATTACTAAGATCTTAGTGTATTCTCGACCAAAGTAACGATAACTAAAGTGCTATAAGAATAAAGAGTTATTCTGGGGTTAGCATCTAGTCAAGATTGTCTTGGTTTAAAAGAGGAATAATCGACTGCCCTTCGATGGAGGTTATTCTAAACTTTTGAAATATCGTTTCAAAATATAATAATGAAGGATACATTATTAGTTTTTGCTAAATTAAATTGGTTTCTTTGTGATTATAGTTTTTTTTCTAAAAGATTATGTTTATCTTTTTTAGCACGAATAGCTTAATAATTCAACTCTTAGCTTCTGAGAAACTAAATTGCGATAATTACTCAACATGGAAAAACAATCTGAATTCAACACTAGTAATAGATGACTTGAGATTTGTCTTAACTGAGGAATGTCATCAGGCCCCTGCCTCGAAAGAAGCACAAGGTAAATATGATTTACTAGTTGCTGAGACATGTTTAGTGGAGGATGATACCTCAACATGGATATTGGATTTAGGAGCCACTAATCATATTTGCTTCTCTTTTCAGGAAACTAGTTCCTGGAAAAAGCTTGAAGAAGGCGAGATCACCCTCAAGGCTGTCTCTTATACACATCTAGATGTGTATAAGAGACAGAGTTTCTTCTAATGCCTATCTATGGCACCTAAGACTTGGCCACATAAATCTTAAAAGGATTGAGAGATTGGTTAAGAATGGACTCCTAAATGAGTTAGAAGACAATTCTTTACCTTCATGTGAGTCTTTTCTTTAGGGAAAAATGACTAAGAGATCTTTTACTGGAGAAGGTCTCAGAGCCACAATACCCTTAGAGCTCGTACATTCAGACCTCTATGGACCGATGAATGTCAAAGCTCGAGGTGAGTATGAATATTTCATCAATTTTATTGATGATTATTCAAGGTATGGTCATATTTAACTAATGCATCACAAGTCTGATTCTTTTGAAAAGTTCAAAGAGTATAAGACTGAGATTGAGAACCAGTTAGGTAAAACAATTAAGACACTACGATCAGATCAAGGTGGGGAGTACATGGACTTAAGATTCCAAGACTATATGATAGAACACAGAATCAAGTCACAACTCTCTACACCTAATATGCCTCAGCAGAACGGTGTATCTGAAAGAAGAAATAGAACCTTGTTGGACATGGTTTGCTCAATGATGAGCTTTGTTGAGTTACCTGATTCCTTTTGGGGACATGCATTAGAGACTGTTGTCTATATTTTGAATAATATTCCCTCTAAAAGTGTTTCAGAAACACCTTACGAGCTATGGAAAGGACATAAAGGCAGTTTACGTCACTGATCGGGGATGCCCGACACACGTGTTGGTGCAAAATCCTAAAAAATTAGAACGTCGTTCAAAACTATGCCTATTTGTAGGTTATTAAAAAGAAACAAAAGGTGGTCTATTTTACGATCCTCAAGAGAATAAGGTATTTGTATCGATAAATGCCACATTCTTAGAGGAAAACCACATAAGAAGTCATCAACCTCACAGTAGACTAGTATTGAATGAAATTTCCAAAAATGCTACAGATAGAACTAGTTCATTTACTAAAGTAGTAGATAAAACTAGTACATCTTGTCAGCCACATCCTTCTCAAGAGTTGAGAATGCCTCGACGTAATGGAAGGGTTGTTCATCAGCCTGACCGTTACTTGGGTCTAATAGAAACATAAGTCGTCATACCTGATGACGACATATAGGATCCATCGACCTATAAACAGGCGATAAAATATGTGGACCGTGATCAGTGAGTCAAAGCCATGAAACTTATACCCAGAAAGATGGAGTGGACTATGAAGAAACTTTCTCTCCCGTTGCCATTCTTAAGTCGATTAGAATACTCTTATCCATTGCCACCTTTTATGACTATGAAATTTGGCAGATGGATGTCAAGATAGCCTTTCTAAACGGCGATCTTGAGGAGAGTATCTATATGGCTCAACCAGAGGGGTTTATTGCATAGGGTCAAGAACAAAATGTTTGTAAGCTTCAAAAATTCATTTATGGGTCGAAACAAGTTTCTAGATCTTGGAATATAAGATTTGATATTGTGATCAAATCTTATGGCTTTGTACAAAATGTTGACGAGCCTTGTGTTTATAAGAAGATCTCAATTCTACTATAGTGTTCTTAGTTTTATATGTTGACGATATTCTACTCATTGGGAATGAAGTAGGTTACCTAACTGACATCAAGAAATGGCTAGCAATGCAATTCCAAATGAAAGATTTAGGAAATGCGCAGTATGTTCTCGGGATTCAGATTATTCGAAATCGCAAGAACAGAACAATAGCCATGTCTCAAGCAACTTATATAGACAAAATCTTATCTAGGTATAAGATGAAAAATTCCAAGAGAGGTCTGTTACCTTACGGATATGGAATTCATTTTTCAAAGGATTAATGTCCTAAGACACCACAAGAGGTTGGGGATATGAGACGCATTCCCTATGCTTCCTCAGTAGGGAGCCTGATGTATGCAATGTTATATACTAGACCTGACATATGCTACACAGTAGGGATAGTCAGTAGGTATCAGTCCAATCCTGGATATGATCATTGGACTACCATTAAAAATATCCTCAAGTATCTTAGGAGAACGAGGAACTACATGCTTGTGTATGGTACTAAGGATTTGATCCTACGAGGAACTATATGCTTGTGTATGGTACTAAGGATTTGATCCTTACAGGATACACTGACTCTGATTTCCAAACTGATAAAGATGCTAGAAAGTCTACATCTGGATCAGTGTTCACTCCTAACGGAGGAGCAGTAGTGTTGAGAAGCATAAAAGAGACCTGTATATTTGACTCCACAATGGAAGCTGAATACATAGCTGATTGCGAAGCAGCAAAAAAAGCAATATGGCTGAGGAAATTCTTGACAGGTTTGGAAGTTGTTCCAAATATGCATTTACCCATCACCTTGTATTGTGACAACAACGGTGCAGTTGCAAATTCAAAAGAACCCCGAAGCCATAAATGGGGAAAGCACATCGAACGCAAGTACCACCTTATCCAGGAAATCGTACACCGTGGTGACGTTGTAGTGACCCAAATATCTTCTAAGCAAAACATTGCTAATCCTTTTACAAAAACCCTCACGGCTAAAGTTTTTTAGGGTCATCTACAGTTTAGGTCTACAGTGTTTGTAAACTAGGACAAGTGGGAGAACTTTTGGGTATATGCCCTAGTTTATTGTATTCATATATTTATTTTACTCATATGTAATATTAATTTCTCATAGTTAAATTTAGCATCGTTTGATCCTATAGGAGTTTTATTCCAAGTGGGAATTTGTTGGATTTTATGTCCTAAAACTCGTAGTTTGTAATATCATATTCTTGTTCAATAAAGCTGTTATTGAAAATCTTTAGTAATTTTAAAATCTATATTCATGAATCCAATAAACTAAGGATCTGAGGCTATTAAGTTTAAGTTTGAACTTTATGTAGTGACATAAATGTGGATCAAGTTCAAATATATATAGCCAAAATTGTCTATAGTATATGAATAAGGTTGGGCACCTTATTCTGGGGACACTATGGATGCGACCCATTTTGTAGTTAGTACAAACTATGTGATCTTAAACCGTTCATGTGGAGACATGAAAGTGAGGGCATCCTATGCAAAGAGTTTACATAATACTGAACCATAAAATAGTCACTTTTACGTTCTAAATGTCGTTTAATGTATAAAACTGACTATTTCATTAATTGATGACCTAGGTAACTTAATCTTAATCCTGAGCTAACTATGAACTCTTGTTAACTTAAAATTATCCTTAGATCTATATAGGTGAGGGCAGCTCATTATCACTGACCCAATAAGCCTCCCATTTCAGGGGTAAGATCAGGTGGATAGTTGGGAACATAGGGCTGTCTCTTATACACATCTAGATGTGTATAAGAGACAGCTTTTGTACTGAATCCAAGTCTTGAATAAGGGGCCCCGCCCTCTCTATGACTAAGAGGGGTTCGGTTTATAAGTTGAACCTTAAACCAATTGTTCATTAGAGGATCACTGGAACTTATGGAATAAGATGTAGTCTCGGGGGTAAAATAGTTTTTATGACCCAGCCGAGATTACAAAAAACTTGTGAAGGATTAGCTTACTAATCATGGTTATATCAAATGGACACAAATATATCTATAGTGAGGGGAGTGCAACTACGAGACTATAGTGAAATGACCCATTAGTTAACGAATGTTGATTAGCTCCGTCTAAAGAGTTTAGCTAGCTAATCTTGGATCGTTGGAGCCCATGATCTATAGGTCCATTCGGTTCCCCTACTAGCTTATATGGAATAAACATAGAACAGAATGATGAATAATTTCAATTGTTCGAATTAGGTGAAGAGAGAGAAACCAACAAGTATATGTGATATAGTGGTCGATTTTTTCAATTTAGAGATACAACTTTAATATTTAAATGTGATTTAAATATCAAGAATATGAATACATTCATATTCAGAAGCTTGGAAATAATATAAATGGTCAAAGATTTTAAAAGTCAAAGAGTTGACTTTGGACTTTGAAAAGTCAAACTTTGACCGACCTTATATTCAAATGTGATTTGAATTTTGAGAAAATGAATGCGAATTCATGCTCGGGAGGTCGAAATTAGTCAACATGGAAAGAATCATAAAAAGTCAAAATGTTGACTTTTGGTCAAAGTTTGACTTTGACCAAATGACTATTTTGCCCTTTGACTAAATTAGTGGGAAAATCCAAACTTTTGTTGGATAATTCCACTAACAAAATAGTGGGTTAGGTGTTGGCTTATAGTGAAGACATTAAGCCCACTAAGATAGTAGATTCTAGGCGTTGGGATTTTATGAAGTTATTTCATGCAATTTTTTCATGGCCCTTTTCTATAAATATGGTCTTGTGTTTTTGGATTAAAAACTTTTGAATTTTTGCCAAAATAGTTTTCTAAAATTGGGCTAAAAAGAAAACCCAAACCCAACCAAAAATCCCTTCTTCTATTTCCATCTTTTCTCTCTCTCGGGTTCTTCATCCATCGGGTCCCAGAACCTGGTTCTAAGTCCAGAAAATAGTAGGTCAGCTCTAGTGGTGGTCCGTTCATGTTCGGGTTGAGATAGATGAGTTCGGGAGCTTCAAAGGTATTATTTCAAAATAATCCTAATTAATTCTTTTAGGGTTGCATGTTTATTTTGGGCAATTAGAGTAAAATTGATTCTCATTACTGCTGCACATGCCGACTTTTCCATCATGTGCGTCCTACAGGACTTACTAGAGATAGTGGGTATACTTAACTAAAGTAGGATGAAATTTAGTTATTCATGTATGTATGTGTCCCATGAGGACTAGGAGAGTGCTTACGAGGTTGGCATCTAGAAGTCATAGATGCCTAGCCTGATCTTAATAGTGTGGTTACTTACTGAGTATTTTGTAACCTAGCCATATCTCAATGCCTAGCCCTTCGAGATCCACCAAAGGTTCTGTTTCTTTCTCATGTTTATGTTTTAGGTAAGGGCAGAGATGTGTTGATGAATGACAAGAGAAATTCATTATCGAGCCACTGGGGACCAGTTTTATGCTTCCGCTCATGACATTTAGATTTTTTTTCATGTTTTTCAACTTTCAGTTTTAATGTTTGAAACTTACTATTAAAATTTGTTTTAGACCTATTTATTATAATTTATTATTTATGGGTACCATATAATTTCTTTTTAATATTTGAATTTAATGGAGGTCTCTTGAATTTGACTTATTTATTTAGCATTTATTTCATTATAAAAGGGTGTCATTTTAAGTCCCATGCATGCACGTGTTTAGTAACAACCTAGCTCGAGTCCTAGGGGGGTCGGGTCAGTACAATTGGTATCAAAGCCCACGTTTTGGGTTCTAAAGACCAACTTACTACGTAAGTCTAGGTAGTCCCCGTGGCCTAGTAACGGATTCCTCATTATTGCCAGGTATGTTCTTTCATTAAATGTTTTATGGAAAAGGTGTTTAAAAGCCTTCATGTCTAAGCTTTATGCACTGGTTGATTGTCATTGCTAGTTTAATGAACTGAAATAAGTTAATATGAGATAACTATATGTTTTTGTATTATCAAAAGAAAGAAGGATCCCAATAAGGCCATTTGGCATTAGTTTTAATTCATGGAAGGACGGATAGAAACAGAAATATATCTTTGTTCATAATATTGAAACTTGATAGAACTATGAAGTGTTATAGGCTTATGATAGGAAAGATAAGGATGTATTTGGTTAAGCCATGGAATAAGGTAGGTATTGGAAATTCACAGAGCAATAATATAAAGTTTTGCATTAAGAGAATAAAATTTGTGATGCTCCAAGAAACTTTATCATAAGGCACACACTCTTAGATGCAAGATTAAAGTTACATTGTAAGATAAGAAATAGGTGAAAAAGGTAGTTCTATTAAAGATTACTAGAAATTAAAGTCATAAGGTTTCAAGAGAAATTTGAAAGGATTAATAGGTCATGATCCCTTTCATGGTATCAAAGTTGGTGGACTGAGTAAAGGATGGTTTTTGGTTCTTCTTGTGACGTGCCCAAAAAGGAAGAAGAATTACTAGTCGGAGAAAAAGGGATAGTATGAGGAGCTCTTCTCAAGACCTAGGTAAGATGAACTAGTCAAAGAAGACCAAGATAATTGAAGTGATAATTGGCTTTAAATGGAAGAAAATGAGCTGATTGATTGAATTATTCTTCTGGTACTTCGATTCTATGTTTTGTTGTGATGTTAAGTTTAATTAATTATACCAAGAGGAAGGATAAGCGTTTGAAGTTTAACAATAATGTTATCTTGTGAGGAATACCATATTAAAATTCCAAGTTCAGGATGGAAGTTTAGATTCTTGGATATAGGTTATAAGGGGTCACATGTCTTGGTTTAGGGATTATGTTTCACTCGGAAAGTGAAAAGTGCACCTTTAAGTTGTTGGGCTAAACAAGTATAAATGTAAAGAAAATAAAAGTATTTAAGGGAAGGTTTTATTAATTTGGAGAGACAAGTAGAAATTAATGTGTTCAAAACTCCCAAATAGTTAAGTATGGTTTGGATTTTAAGACATGATATGGGTGGATACAAGGCGTTGGTTTCGGTTTAAAAGAGGAATCTCTCATTACCATTTGGAACTTTGGACTGTAGTATGCACTGTTTAGAAAAATATATATATATATTATAGCTTACTCAAGTTGTAGAATGGTAGACTGTGAAAGGGATTCAAATGGTCACGTATTTTGGTATAGATATATTTCACTAGGAAAGTGAAAAAGAGCATCTTGGATTTATTGGTCTTGGAAAATATAAGGGTGAGGGAAGATGAAAGAATTTAAGAAATAATTTGTTTTTTGGAGAAGGTAAAGGGTACTAATGTGTTGAGAGGGTGTTTTAAATTAGAGTATATGTGTTTAAGAACCTTTAGGGTTGGCATGAACAATCTCGTTACTATTTTGGACTATGGATCTTCGTATTTGTTGGTTGAATGGATATCCTACCAAAGCTATTGTCCATGGAACTCCATTTTAGCATGAGAATTTCAATAAGCTAGATTATCACGTGAATTGAAGAGCGCTTAGCAAGCTTATTTAAATTATAGTAATAATGGAGAAAATAATGTTTTTTTGTGAAGATGTTTAGTAACAAATAGTATAATGATTTTGAAGGAGCAATCTAACATGCAGCAGAATAAATAAGAACAATTAAGCACTCTAACTACTTTTGATTTGAGTTTCAAACATGCTATTCAAAATAAGTCCAGAGAGGGTTTCAAGAAAAACTTAACTTTGAAGACTTAATCCACAAATTCAGTAGGATCACTTCAAGATTGAGCTTGAAACTTCAACAAGGCCACCACTAAGATCTTCTCTACAAAGCTCAAGAAGGAATGTGTTGTGGAAACACTCAAACCAAGCTGAATTATAGATGATTTTTGATGGTTTGAGAGGGTTTTTAACCTTCCAGCAGGTCAGCCTCAAAATATCATAATTATCCCTCAACATTTTGCATGGAGGTCCAAATTTAAAATTTATTTAAAATTAGTTTTTATAAAATTAATTCAAAATACTTAATTTCATTAAAACTAATTTGTTTTTAAATAAAATTAAAATTAATTTAATATCTTAATATTAAATTAATAAAACACCAATTCCACGAATATAATTCAATATCATATTTAAATCATAATTTAAATATTAATTGATTTTCCAATTTCGTTTAATTTTAACTAAATTAAACGGTTTTAATTGTATCAAATACAACCAATTGAAAACCCTAATAATTGAATTTGAACATTTCAAATTCATAATCATAATTTCAGAATTCATCCTATTTAATACTCAATTTGCTATTCCAATTTATGAGCCAGTAGAGGGACCTAATGGACCTACAAATCATGAGCTCCAATAATCTATTTTTAATTCGTTAAACTCTTTAATCAAATTAATTACTATTCGTTAACTATTAAGACACAAAACTATAGCTCGATAGTTGCACTCTTCTCACTGTAGATATATTTTTATCCATTTCAACCATAATCAGTAAGTCGATCAAGTCGGTCGTATTTACAACTGTATCAAAATTACCGTTTTACCCATGTAAATACATCTTGCACCTTAAGAACCAACTGACATTCTATTGAACAACTGATTTGTAATGTCATTTATAAATCATATCCCTCAAGACTAGGCATCAGCGCTTAAGAGAACAACCTATCTGCTAACCCTAAGTCAGGTAGGAGTGAATTCCATCTTGCATAGCTTTGTCCCCAGCTATTTACCCGGTCTTATCCCCAAAATGGAAGGCTTATTGACCAATGTTGTTGGACTATTCTCACCTATGCAGATCAAAGGATAATCTCGAAATAAATAGGAGTTCATAGTTAGTTCGGGATTAAGATCGTGTTATCCTAGGTTATTTTAGTTTGAAATAGTCAGTTTTAATAATTAACGATCGTATAAAGAAAAGTGACTACTTCGAGGTCGAGTCTTATGCAAACTCATTGCATAGGATGGCCCCACTCACATGTCTCTACATGAAATATTTATGGATCATATCATTTGTATCAGTATACGAAATGAGCCACATCCAATAGTGTTAACAGGATGAGATACCCAATTACATACATATACTTATAGACCATTTAGGTTATATACTATTAACTTGATCCAAAGTGACCACATAATATCATAACCTATGTCTAGGGTGCATGCGACACAGGTTGGCAATTAGAGCTTATCTTTAAGTCCCTATCTCTTGTTTAGGTAGATCTAATCTTGCTCTCTCGAGTCTGGATTCTAACCTAGCTCTCTCAAGTCTTAGGTTCTTTCTTTAGACTCTCTCTCGAGTAGCTCTAAAGGGATGTTGGGCACAGAATAAAACAAGATAATGGCATGCAATGAAGATCCTAGGTCATGTTAGCTTAGTTCTTCTCAACCCATTCGATAAGTTTAACTACTCATGCGTGCTTTCAAGAGAGTGAATAGATGTAGATAAAGAAATTCCATCGTATAGATATAGAGTTGAAATACAAAATAACAATGCAAGAAGTAAATAAAGAGCTTAGTAGCAATCTCTTGCTTCCCAGGCCTTTACACCGTCTTTTCTATTCTTGTTCAAAAGATAGTCTCACTCTTGCGAGAGTCGGCCCGTTCTCTGCTTTCCGCACCTCCAGGTTCTCTCTCGAGTTGCCTGAGCAATCTTCTGCCGTTTCTTCACTTCTCTCACTCTGCCTTCTAAATAAAAAGGAAAACTATGGACAAGGCTATTCTAAGGAAAATTCTCTAATTTTTTAAATTTGTTAAACCCTTTTTCTGAATGTTTCCTTCGGTATTTATAGAGCTTCGGGGTGAAAGGCGGATTCTCTCTTATGATTGCACAGATGGGATGGCTTTAATTCTCTAACTGAAGTGCTGAATATTTGTCACCAAAAAGCTGAGTGTACTTGTTATCGTTAGTGGCTTGTCAACTTAATTCAGATTTGACCTACATCAACATTTTGTCCCATCGTGATTAATTATGCTTTCCACCCAGATGCGCCCACGAAGTTGCACCAACTCTATGCGACAATCCTTCTCGAGTAGATGTTTGCGAGCACAAATCACCGCAAAGCCTTGTAGTAATGCTGCGCTCGACCATTGATTACTTGTGATCGCGCTTTCCGCCCTGCGTTAACGCTTATCTACATAAAAATACCAAAGTTAACTATTTTTATGCGATGAATGCATACAACCACAATGTTATGAACTTAATGCTTTTTGGACACAATCTAACATATTTTATGAATGAAAACCTTCACCATTTAATAACTTAGCACTGTAATAACGTGCATTTCTACCCGTTATCAACTGGTAATATAAATTTGTCGATTGTAACCAACACGTCCTTCACCTTCCCTTCTGGATGCACCAGAGATTTATCTGCTAGTTGGAGAGTCACGGTTGTGGGCGCAAGTTTCCCCACATTCAGCTATTTAAAAATCGACAGAGGCATCAAGTTGATGCTGGCTCCAAGATCACACAATGTTTACCCGATGTACAATCCTCCAATGGTGCACAGTATAATAAAGCGCCTAGGATCGGTCATCTTCGGTGGGATTATAGATTTCGAGCTCTACGTCAAAGCAACCGTGGCAAACTTACCAATACACCTCTTCTTGGTCACCGTATCCTTAAGAAACTTTGCATATGCGGGCATCTCCTCAATTGCTTTAGTGAATGGGATATTAATATGCAATTGTTTTAACATAGTCATGAAACGTTGGTACTGTACCTCGTCATTCTTCTTCTTTCTGAGTCTCTGTGGAAAAGGTGGCAACTGTATTCTCACAATCCCTTATTCTTTTTGCTCTGAGGTGGACGCAATCTCTTACTCTATCGCTTCTTTTTCTCCTTCTTCTTCTCGAGTCACTGTAATCTAAGGTTCCAGCACAATTGAAGCAGTTCGGCTAGGCTTCTTCTTCTCCCCCACCATAGTCTTTCCACTCCGCAATGTCACGACTCGACATTGCTCTTTAACCATTCTCCCTGGGTTGCATGGGAGTTCTGTTGAACTCGGCAGGTCCCCTTGCGTTCTGTTCTTGAGTTCGCTTGCAATCTGGCCCATCTGTAGTTCCAGGTTGAGGATAAACGTTGCCTGGTTTTGAAGCACAGTTTCGTTCTTCTCGATATATTGCTTCAACAAACTTTCCAAGGAGGAAGATCACGGCGGTTGCAAACTACTGGCTTGACTACTCGCCTGACCGTTATTTTGCGGGAAAAATCCGGGTGGTCCTTCTTTTTGTGCCTTAGATTGGAAATTTTGCTGCTGATTTTTCCACGCAAAGTTAGGGTGGTTTCTCCACCCAGGGTTGTAGATGTTAGAGAATGGATTATTTTTCACAAAATAAATAGACTGTGGGTTTTGCGACCATTCCTCCATTGCGTGTCCTTCACTGCAAGTCGCACACCTTGCGACATTCTGACTAATTGCATTCATTTGCCCACTATGCGTTGTTGGGCTGTTGATTGTGATTCCCTGTATTAAGTTCATCATCGCAGTCATCTGACTCTGAAGTGAAGCGGTAGCACCATTGTTTGCGTCATTATCCTTTATTCTCAATCTCTGATTTTTAGAGATGCGATCAAGGATGTTATTAGCCTCATCATATGTTTTGTCTAGCAGACCTCCAACGGCTGCCGCATTGGCAGCGGTCTGCAAAACAAGATTTAATCCGTGATAAAAGATCTCCATTTGCAAGCAGTCTGGTAATCCATTGTGTGGACAGTCCCTTACCAGCTTCTTAAACCTCGCCAGGGATTGCTGAGTGATTCGTCCAAGTCCTGTTCAAAATTGGTTATTAATTTCCTTTTCCTGGCATTCTCAGTCGGTGGGAAATATTTCTTCATAAACTTCTCTACTAGTTGTTCTTAGGAACTGATCTCCCCCCGGTTCGAGAGAATACACCCATTTTCGTGCCTGATCACATAGAGAAAATGGAAACAAAGTTAGTTGAACTTCTTCGGTAGAGATATTCGGGAACACAAAAGTGTTGCAGATTTCTATGAAGCTCTAGAGGCAGGCGTGTGGGTCCTCGCAATGCCGTCCTCCGAACTGTCCAGTAGTCTGGATCATCTGCAACATCACCGGTTTCATTTCGGATCGACATCCATCAAGGGCAAGCTTCATGATTCCTGGAGAGAAATCATAGAGGTTTGGTGATGCATAGTCCCGAATGGGCCTATTGCGATTGTTTTCTAGTAGGATTGGATTCGCCATGACATTTTTTTCATTTGGTGCTCCGTTTCCAGGCTGCTTCACCATATCGTCATTATCTAGTTGTTGTTCTTGGTGGCTATGTCTCAATCTTCATTAGAACGTCCTCTCAATCTCCGAGTCGTAATTTGCTAGAGATTGAGAGCTACAAAGAAATCAGAAAAATTACCGTTAGCACACTGAATTGCCGAAGTCCCCGGCAACGGCGCTAAAAACTTGATGCATTATTTTATGCATTGTGCAACATGTTTTCTCAGCAGAATCTAAGTATAAACCCTACTGAGTTTCCTGGCAAGTCCAGGTACGAACTCAGGGACTAAGGAAAACGGTATGCGGTGGTAATTTTTAAGAAGACTTTGTGGTAACCAATAAATTAAATAGTTGTTTTTGGGTTGTTGTTTACGGTATAAAATAAATGTATGCGGCGGAGTTACAAAAAGAGTTGATAATACGGAAGATGCGATGAATATGCAGGGAACGAGTTGAGAAGGGTTCAACTAACACTTCCTAGGATGTGTTCATGTTATGCGATCATGCAACACATATACAATAGCAAGTCATCTCTCAACGCAAATGCTACGGCTTCTAAGTCTAGAACGCATGCGATATATGCGATAAGTCTATAGGACCTACACATAAGCCTCTATTCTTGTTTATGTGATGACAAATGACAGACACACATACAAGGTGACCACATAATATCATAATCTATCTCTAGGGTGCATGCGATGCATGTTGGCAAACATAGCTTATCTCTAAGTCCCTATCTCTCGCTTATACGGATCTAATCTCACTCTCTTGAGTCTAGATTTCTAACCTAGCTCTCTCAAGTCTTAGGTTCTTTCTTTAGACTCTCTCTCGAGTAGCTCTAAAGGGATGTTGGGCGTAACATAAGACAAGATAATCGCATGTGATGAAGATCCTGGGTCATGTTAGCTTAGTTCTTCTCAACCCATTCGATAAATTTAGCTAATCTTTAAGAGAGTGAATAGATGTAGATAAACAAGTTCCATTTTATAGATATAGAGTTGAAATACAAAATAACAATGTGAAATGAGAATAAAGAGCCTGGTATCAATCTCTTGCTTCAAAGGCTTTTACACAGTCTTTTCTACTCTGTTCAAAAGATAGTCTCGCTCTCGCGAGAGTCAGCCCTCTCTCTGATTTTCCACGCCTCTGGGTTCTCTCTCGAGCTGACTAGAGCGATCTTTCAGCGTCTCTTCCCCTCTCTTGCTTCACCTTCTAAGTGAAAAGGAAAACTATAAACAAGGCTATTCTATCTATGGGAAAATTATCTAACTATCTGAACTCTCTTACTGAAGGTTGCCTTCGGTATTTATAGAACTTCAGGGTGAAAGGTGTCTTCTCTCTTATGATTGCACTTATGAGATGGTATTAATTCTTCTTCTGATGCGTCGAATATTTGTCCCCGAAAAGTTGAGTGTACTTGCTACAGTAGTTCGTTAATGGCTTGTCAACTTGATTCGTACTCGACCGTCATCAGCTTTCTGTCCCATCGTGATTTATTTATGCTTTTCACCCAGATGCACACACCAAGTTGTGCCGGCTCTATGCGAAAATCCTTCTCGAGCAGATACTTGCGAGCGCAAATCACCCAAAGCCTTGCGGTAATGCTGCGTTCGACCGTTGATTTCTTGTGATCGCATTTTCCACTTTGCGTCAATGCATATTATGCACAAAAATACACAAGTTAACTATTTTCATGTGATGGACGCATGCGACCGCAATGTTATGAACTTAATGCTTTTTGGATGCAATCTTATATGTTTTATCAATGCAAACCTTCATTTTAATAACTTAGCACAGTTATAACGTGCATTTATGCCTGTTATTACATGTATAACACAAAATTACAGCATGCTTACAAAGAATATCAAAGGATAGAGTATGCATACCTTTGAAGAAATATTCTTCAAACTTCCTCGATCAATCTCCAAGTGTCCAAGAACAACAATGCTTGAACACAATGACTAGTACAACAGCACGATCAACCGAAAACACCACACAAACAACACGAACAACCAAAAGCTCCTCGAACACAATCGAGTTGAGTTAGGATACCACAACAATGGTTCCAATGGTATTCTCGGTGTGGGAATCCAGGAGTTGTGGGCTGTGTATGAACTTGGCTTGAGGAAGAGATTGGAGGACACCAGTCATGTAGACGATCGAGCAAGTGGGAGATAGGAAGCTATCTATCGTATAGACAATATGCTCGATTGTGTAGTAGGCAGTCTATCATATAGACAAAGCCACATGATCGTTTAGCTACGATAGCTGAAAAAACAATCGTATAGTCAAACTCCACGATCGTTTAGTCTCTCTATATTTGTCGCTTAGTGAAACACTTTCACTTAACTTTCTTCACGAGTTTTCCAAATCAAGTAACAACTACTTTTAGGAAAACATTTTTCCTTTTATCGCATGGTTACCATCAAACGACCAATAACCTCCCACTCAATTCATTATTAGAGAAAAAGAGATAATTCTCAAATAAGTAATATTATTATAATAAATATGATAACCAACTTACCATATTATATTTATAACCTATAGTTTTAATATTTCATCTCATGAAACACATAGACCATAGTTTTTTTTTTCTATTTTATGGTACTTAATGTAAATCATAATTACATTAATCCTCTACTAGATGTATCTCATACATCACACCAATTATATCATATATAATTGAATTTCCTCATGTTCATTTGAACAATTCAAACTAACTCCAAGAACTGATTCTCAACTTGAATCCATTGAGCTACCAAGGGGGCCTTATGGACCTGTAGCTTGAAGCTCCAATGGTACGTGAATAACTAACTAAACTCTTTAGTCACGAGATCCACCATCTGTTAACTGTTGGGCACTACACTAAAGACCGATAGCTACACTATTCTCACTACAGATATATTTATGTGTCCATATCAATCAATCAACAGTGCGATAACCCTTCACATATCACTCATAAGCACAGTTGTGCCAATTTATAGTTTTGCCCCTATAGTTGCATATTACTCCTTAGTACCACTCCTCCAAAGAAAGGATGGGGTTGATGGAACATGAGACATACGCAGTGGCATTAGGATCTAATTACACTCTAATTGCTTTTAATTTAAAGGAAAAAATGCATGCAATTGAAGGAAAAAAACAGTAATTAACTTACCTTTGAAGCTCCTGAAAACCGCTATTCTTCGCTGAATCTCGAACCGAAATCTTTCAGACCACCACTAGAGTTGACCTACTATCCTCTGGACTTAGAACCGGGTTGTGGGACTCGGTGGATGAAGAAAATCAAGAGAGAGAAAGAGATGGAAAAATAAGATGGAATTTTGGTTTTGGGTTTTCCCTTTTTTAGCCCAATTTTAGAAAATAATTTGGCAAAAATTAGCAAAATTCTTTAATCCAAAATAGAAAGCCCAATTTATAGAAAAAGAGCCATGCAACAATTGCATGAACTAAATCCATAAAAACCCAACACCTATAATCCACTATCTTAGTGGGCTTAATATCTCCACAATAAGCCAACACCTAGCCCACTATTTTGTTAGTGGAATTATCCAACAAAAGTTTGGATTTTTCCACTAACTACAGTCAAAGGGCAATATAATCATTTGGTCAGTCAAACTTTGACAAAAAAAGTCAACATTATTTTTTTCATGTTGACTAATTTTGACCTCCCGAGCATGAATCCGCATTCATTTTCTCGAAATTCAAATCACATTTGAATATAAGGTCGGTCAAAGTTTGACTTTTCAAATTAAAAAGTCAACTCTTTGACTTTTTACATCTTTGACCATTTCCATTATTTCCAAGCTTCCGAATATGAACGTATTCATATTCATGATATTTAAATCACATTTAAATATTAAAGCTATATCTCTAAACTGAAAACCCGATAACTATATCACATATACCTGTCGGTTTCTCTCTCTTCACCTAATTCAAAATTTATTCTATCATATTATTCTAAATTTATTCCATATGAGCTAGTAGGGAACCTAATGGACCTATAGATCATGGGCTCCAACGATCCGAGATTAGCTAGCTAAACTCTTTAGACGGAGCTAATCAACATTCGTTAACTAACGGGTCATTCCACTATAGTTCTGTAGTCGCACTTCCCTCACAATAGATATATCTGTGTCCATTTGATATAACCATGATTAGTAAGCTAATCCTTCGCAAGTTGTTTGTAATCTCGGCTGGGTCATAAAAAATCATTTTACCCCTGAGACTACATCTTATTCCTTAAGTTCCACTGATCCTGTAATGAACATTGGTTTAAGGCCAACCTATAAACCGAATCCCTCTCGGGCCAAGGAGAGGGTGGGGCCCTTGTTCAAGACCTGGATTCAGTACTAAAGGGAAACACCCTATCTACTATCCTATAACGGGTAGGAGTGAATTCCGTCTTGCACCCTATGTTCCCAGCTACCACCCGATCTTACCCCTAAAATGGAAGGCTTATTGGGCTAGCGATGATGAGCTGCCCTCACCTATTCAGATCTAAAGATAATTTTCGAGTGAACAGGAGTTCATAGTTAGCTCAAGATTAAGTTAAGTTACCTAGATCATCAATTAACGAAATAGTCAGTTTTATACATAAAACGGCATTTAGAACGTAAAAGGTGACTATTTTCATGGTTCAGTCTTATGCAAAACTCATTTCATAGGATGCTCCACTCACATATCTCTATAATGAACGATTCAGGATCACATCGTTTGTACTAACTAAAAGTGGGGCCGCATCCATAGTGTCCCCAGAATAAGGCGCCCAACCTTATTCATATACTATAGACTATTTTGGCTATATTTGAACTTGATTTCAAATCACATTTATGTCACTACATAAAGTTCAAACTACATTAAATAGCCTCAGGACCATAGTTTATTGGATTCAAGATTACAATTTCAATAACAACTTTATCGAAAAACAAAACAGAATATGTTTATTAATTTACAAACTACGAGTTTTAGAACATAAAGTCTAATAGTGGCCACTATGTTGAAGACCCGGAATCAACCCTTAAGAAAGAAATCTATCTACTTACCCCTGCTTTGGGGAAGGAGTGAATTCCATCTTGTGTAACTGAGTTCTCAGCTCCCCCAATCAGACAAATCCCCAATAAGGTAGGCTTGTTTAATTGGCAATCTGGCTACTCTCACCTATACTAATCAAAAGATCCCCTTAAAGGCAGGAGTTTCCAAAAGAGTCAGGATTAAGGTCATGTCACCTATGGTCGTTTTAGGTGAGATGTAAGTTTCAAGTATCAACGACATTATATAAAGAGACTAATCATCTCTTGGTCTAGACTTTTACAAACTTTTTATATTGGACACCCCCACTTGCATTTCTCCACATGAATGGTCAGGATCAGACCATTTGTAGTACTTCATAACACTTGTAAACCTCTACAAAGTGGGCCGTATCCACAATGTCACAAGGATAAGTTATCCCTCCTATATCCTTATACTACAGACCTTTTAGGTTATCGCTTAAGGCATGATCCACATGTATACCTCATATACATGCTAAAGTATACATACAATAACCATGGATCTCTGTTTATTGGATATGAGTAAATGCAAATAAAATAACTCTTATTTTATTCATAACAATGTGTACAATATTTACAAACTACGAGACTCTTAGAGAATTAGGACACCAATCCCAACAGACATGAATACTTAGAACAAGGAATTAATGAAGCCTTCAATTTGATTAAGGTGGGAGTAGTCTACCTCTAGGTAAGGAACATGTTATACGTGTGTTAAGGTTGAGTAAATTAGATCTCTTAGAATGACCCCCCGGCACTATAGATGAAATGTTGTTGAGAACAACTCCTATCTTTAGGGCTCCTCATAGAAGGACTCCAGTAGAGTTGAAATAGCTTGAGTCATTGGTACAAGAAAAATTTAGCAAAGGGTTTCATATGTTCCTCAATGTTTTGCCTTGGAGAACATCGATTTTGTTGTTAGGGAAGAAAGATAGATTCATATGACCATTTATCAACTGTTACCAATTGAATACAATAGTGTATCTCAGTTCTAGGGGATTTTCGAGGAAATCAGGTGTCGAATCCAAATTTTGAATCCGGACATAAGATGCCATGAGATATATATTTTTTCTTGCATAGATAGTGAGGTGACCCATTCTATAGAGTATAAACATTCTCAATACATATATATGAATCATGAAGGTCTTTATCTTGGAAATTGTCTTCAAGTAATGGTTACAACTATTATGATGTTTTGGTGATATATTTTGGAATGACAAGTGCTCTAAAGTATTCGGAGACTTCAAGAACCTCATTAAGTGAGATTTTCAAACTCGTTTATAGGAGGGATAATTGGTGATATGCGATTGTTTTAAGACTAAAGAGTACCATATAATTGTCTCATGTAAGTTTTATAATTCTTCGTACAGAGGTGAAAACTTTAGGAAACCTGGAGTTAGTGTTATTTAAAAGTTCTTGGGCAGAATTATTAGTCTAAAGAAGAAATTTGGAAACATGAGGATGAGATAAGACTAAGTATCACGAGCCCTTTAAAGGACTAAAACTTTTGAGGATGAATGTTAATAAAGGAAGGAAGAATGTAACATACTTAATTTTTCAAGTAATTTTTTAAAAATTATCTTGAAATATTTGTGTGTTATTTTGCTAATTGGATGCTAAAACTGAATTTAAATGATATTCGTGGAGATTGGAGTTTGTTGAAATTTATTTAGGGAATATTGGATGAGTGACTGTAGAATTTTTAAAATTTAATTGACTTGCTGAGTTTTTCACATTTCATTTTAATTATTCTGAATTAATTGGAATTACTTTTGGCTCATGGTTAAAATTGGATTATTATTAATAATTTATTTTTTAAGTGGTTGGAGATTTAATGTTATATTGGAGGGAAATTTTGGAGAAGATTTGAGATATTGTGTTTAATTTAATTAGGCCTAATTAATTAAGGATTTTGAGTTATTTTGGGAGAGGAATATTTATTATGGATATCTTTTAAATTGGAATTTGAAATTTGGAATTTAAGAGAAAGAAATTTTGAATTTAAGAAGGAAAAAGAAAAAAAAGGAAATTACATATATAAACTGTTTTGGGTATTTATTGAAAAGTAAAGAAAAAGGAGAGAGAAAAGAAAGACAAAAGTAATAATTAAATTTCTTCTTTCTCATGCTGCACCAGCCTAGCCACCGCTTGAATAGGTTCTAGCAGTCGACTACGCCAGCCATTAGCCATCGATCGAAGTCTCAGCCATCATCCGTGGTTGGTCGCGTGTTTTGCTAGTCGTCGCATGATGTGTGTTGTTATGCGATGAAATAATGGAGTAGAATGCGGTGGTGGAATATGCATTGTGCAAACAAGTTTTCTCAGTAAGACCCAAGCATAAATCCTACTAAGTGCCTGGTAAGCCCAGGGTCGAACACAGAGACTAAGGAAGACAATATGCGATGGTAATTTTTGATCACATTGCGGTAATACTTAAATCAATGATTTGGTTGGTTTGTTGTTTAAGGTATAAAAAGTATGCGGCAGATTTGAGAAAAGAGTAATTATGCGACAGATACACTGAGTGTTTGGAGGAACTAATTGAGAAGGTCTTTAGCTGGCATTTTTCGAGAATGCATTCAAGCTATGCGATCATGCTTCACTCATGCGACAACAAATCATTTTCCAATGTAAATGTGATAGCTCCTGATTTTAGGATGCATGCGATGAATGCGATAATGTCTATAGAGCTTATTCCTAAGTCTCTACTTCTTGCCTATGCGATGATGCAAGATGCAGACAAGGACAAGGTGACCACATACAATCACAACCTATATCTAGGATGCATGCGATGCGTTAGTAGCAAACAGAGCTTATTCCTAAGATTCTATCTCTTGATTATGCGGTTCTAAACTGATTCTCCCGAGACTAGATTCTAATTGGACTTTTCCAAGCCTTCTTAAGCTTCTATCTCTTAATTATGCAGTGCTAATCTGACTCTCCTGAGCCTAGATTCTAATTTGACTTTTCCAAGCCTTGATTCTATCCTTAGACTATCCTCTCGAGTATCTCTAATGGATGAATGATGCATACATAATACAAGATGATCGCATAGAATGAAGATTCCAGGTTATGCTAGCTAAGTTCTTCTCAATTCATTCAACAGATTTAGGTACTCATGCGTAATGTAAAGAGAGTGGACAGATATAAAGATGCAATTTCCATTTCTATAAATAAGTTCAAAGTACAAAATGACTATGGAAAATAAGTGTAGAGAACCTGGTAGAAATTCCTTGCTTCCCAAGGCTTTTACACTGCGTTATCCCTATTCTGCCCAAAAGATGTTCTTACTTCTCTTTGATTTTGACGCTCCCGGAACTCTTTCGAGTTCACCGAGTGATCTCTCGGTGTGATCTCCCTTTACTCGCTTCCACCTTCTAAGTAAAATAAAAACTATGAAAAAGGCTAACTTCTATCTAAATGGAGAATTTGTATAAGACCTGACCATGTAAGTGGCCAGGTCGTCGATTTGTATAAGACCTGACCATGAAAGCGGGGGCATCCTATGCAAAGGATTTGTATAAGACCTGACCATGAAGTGTTAACGTCTCGTTATATAACACCGTTCATGACAGAGACTTCACTTCACTAGGATGACCATAGGTAACATGACCTCAATCCTGAGTTAGTTTGGAACTCCTGCCATTGAGGATAGTCCTTTGATTGCATGGGTGCAAGTGGCCAGGTTGTCGATTTAAACCTACCACTTTTGGGATTTGTCTGATTTGGGAGCTGGGAACTCAGCTACACAAGATGGAATTCATTCCTTCCCCGAAGTAGGAGTAAGTAGATAGATAGCTCCCTTAAGGGCTTATTCCAGGGTTTGAACAATATGATGCCACACACCTTCTCTTGGCCCGAGAGGTGTTCACACATAGTTAGATTATGTTATATTGTTCACTAGAGGAATCAGTAGTACTTAATAAGTAAGATATAACTACAGGGGAAAAACGATAAATTGGCCCAGCTGTACTTATGAGCATTTGTGAAAGGTCATCATACTCATGATTGGTTATATACAATGGACACAGAAATATATTTGGGGTAAGAAGAGTTCAGCTGTTGGTCTTTAGTGGAATGCCTGGCAGTTAAAGGATGGTGGATATCCAGGCTGAAGAGTTTAGTTAGCTATTCACATACCGTTGGAGCTTCGAGCCACAAGTCCATAAGGTCCACTTGTTTCCATGGTACTTAATGTAAATCGCATTTACATCAATCCTCCACTAGATGTATCTCATACATCATACCGATTATATCGTATATAATCAAAATACCTATTCTCAATTTGAACATTTCAAATCAACACCAAGAACTGATCCTCAACTGAATCCATTGAGCTACCAAGGGGACCTTATGGACCTGTAGCTCGAGGCTTCAACAGTACATGAATAACTTACTAAACTCTTTAGTCATGGGATCCACCATCCGTTAACTTCCAAGCACTCCACTAAAGATCGACAGCTGAACTCTCCTTACCACAAATATATTACGTGTCCATCTTAACCAATCAGAAGTGCGACAACCCTTCATAGATTGCTCGTAAGTACAGCTAGGCCAGTAACCGTTTTGCCTCTGTAGTTACATCTAACTCCTTAAGTACCACTTATCTCTCTAATGAACATAAATCACAGTCCTACTATGACTGAGCCCTCTCTTCCAAAGAGAAGTTACAGCCACTATGTTCAAGCCCTAGAATCAGCGCTTAAGGGAGCAATCTCTCTACTTGTCCCTGCTTTGAGAAAAGGGTGAATTCTATCTTGTGGATTGAATTCCCAGCTCCCAAATCAGACAAGTCCCCAAAAAGGTTGGCATGTTGAGTTGGCAATCTGGCCATTCTCACCCATACTAATCAAAGACAGCCATCAAAGGCAGGAGTTCCTAAAGCACTCAGGATGTAGGTCGTGTCATCTATGGTCGATTAGGTGAGATGTAAGTCTCTAGTATCAACGACGTTATATACAAAGTCTAGTCATCTCGTGGTCTAGGTCTTATACAAACTCTTTTTATAGGACACCCTCGCTTGCACGTCTCCACATTGATGGTTAGGATCTACCATCTATAGTAGTTTACAACACTTGCAAACCTCTACAAAGTGGGTCGTATCTGTAGTGTCACCAAGATCAGGTATCCCACCTTAATCCTTATATTATAGACCTATTTTGGTTATCACTTAAGGCATGATCCATTTCTATATCACATATACATGCTTAAGTTCACATAAGTTAACCAAGGAGCTTTGTTTATTGGATATGAGTAAATGCCATAATTAAATAACACTTATTTTATTCATCAAACAATGTGTATCTTTACAAAATAATGAGATTCCGGGAGAATTATGACACCAATCTCAACAATAGAACAATGTTATGATACTTTTGATGTTTAGATCGTGATAGTGTTCTCACTGATTAGTTAGATGCTCGTTAGAGGTTGGGTGTCCGTCGGGATTCACTAGAGGTGGTGCTTTCCTTTGAGACTCACTAGAGGTGGTGGTTTCCTTCAGGATCCACCAGAGGTTATGTTTCCTTCGAGATTCATTAGAGATAGTGCTTCCTTTCGGGATTCACCAGAGATTGTGTTTCCTTTGGGATTCACTAGAGGTGGTTTTTCTTTCAGGATTCACCAGAGGTTGTGCATCCTATGGAAATTACTAGAGGTAGTGGGTACACTTAACTACAATGGAATGAAATTCTGTTATTCATGTATGTATGTTTCCCATGAGGAATAGGAGAGTGCTTACATTCCACAAGAGGTAGGCATCTAGAGGACATAGATGTCTAGTCTAACCCCAGTAGTGGGGTTATTTATTGAGTATTTTATACTCGCCCTTTCTCATGTTTATGTGTTATTTAGATTTCTTTTCATGTTTTTCAACTTTTAGTTTTGATGTTTCAAACTTACTGTTAAGATTTGTTTTCAAACCCATTTATTATCATTTATGATTAATGGGTACCCAATCGTTTATTTTTAATATTTGAATATAATAAAGGTCTCTTGAATTTAGCTAATTTATTTAGAATTATTTCACTATAAAAGGATGTTGTTTTAAGTCCCATGCATCCATGTGTTTAGTAATGGCCTAGCTTGAGTCTTAGAGGGTCAAGTGGTTACATGTTAGGAATATGAACTATTGTGCATTAGAGGGATTAGCGGTACTTAAGACGTTAGATGTAACTACAGGGGCAAAACGGTAATTTAGCTAGTTGAACTTACGAGCAATTTGTGAAGGGTCATTGTACTATTGATTGGTTATGTCCAATGGACACATAAGTATATCTGTAGTGCGAAAAGTGCATCCGTCGGTTTTTAGTGGAGTGCCCGATAGTTAACAGATAGTGAATAATCTAGTTAAAGGGTTTAACTAATTATTCATGTACTGTTGGAGCTTCAAGCTATAGATCCATGAGGTCCCCTTGTTGGCTCAAAAGGATTTAGTTGAGAGTCGGTCTTTAGATTTATTTGAATTTTCAAATGAATAGAGGCATTTAATTATATATGATATAATTAAATTATTTAAATTATATGTGATATAATTATATAATGTATTTGATACATTAAATCTTAATGGGAGGAAATAAATATTTGAATGAGATTCAAATATATTTTCTATTAATGGGATCCATAATTGTTAAATTTAATATAAATATGATTTATATTAAATGCCATAAAATAGAGAAAAGAAGATATAGATTATATTGTATGTGATACAATATTAAATCTATAGGTTATATATTATATTTGATATAACATATAATTTAATATAAATATAATATGATAAGTTAGTTATCATATTTATTTATATTATATAATTATTATTTGAATAATAAGGAAGCGAGTTACAACTCTCTTCCCCATCTTTCTCTCCACCCACATTAATGGTGGTGGTTATTCAATTTGGCAATGGGAGAATAAAAGAAAAACAGTTTTTCTTCTTCTTTTATGTTGAACTTTGAAAAACAATTTTAAGAGAGATTTTTACAGAAGTGTTCTGTGAGCTTGCCTAGTGTAAAAAGCTTTCTTAATCTTCTTTCTCCTCTAGTTTAATCATCCCCTCTAAACCCAAATAATCAGAGCCCATCACTCATGGGTTCTCACCATGAGAATACCAAGGTTTCATTATGTTAATGTTCGAGTTTTAGTTCGAGATTCATTTTTGAAGAAGGTCTTCAAAAGGTTTGTGACCGTTTGAGGGAAATTCGTGAAGAAAAGGTTCTTCAAAGGTAATATTTCCTGAACTCTTTCCTTGTAAGAGCATGCTGTAATTTAATTTTAAATGCATATCAATTTGTATGTTTACTATAAATTTTGTATTCAATAATTAATGGAATTTGTTTGATCCGCTTCCGCTCAAGGTTCTCTTTGTACAAGTTCCTTCAATTGGTATCAGAGCAAGGTTGTAGGTTTCTGATTCCAAATTCAATTCTTGTATTGAATCGTTTACAGTACTTGTGGGTTTTATTATCTGCATTCTTTTTATGTGATGAATGGTTGTAGATGGTTTTTTTATGGATATTTACGAGATAAAACTCTCTGTTTAAGGCATTCTTTAATTTACAAAGTTGGTTTGTAAAGGGCCCCTACGTTTTTGGGCATTAATTATTGCAATTGAGTCTGTAATTTGTGAAATTTGAGTCACTCGTGATGCTCTGGAGGTTTCACAGAAGGGTTACTGATAACTTGTAGAAATACAAGTTATTTATGATGCCTTATTCAGATATTGTGGCCAAAAAAGAGAAAATATGCGTCGATTGTATGAAAATTAGCTAAGAAATACAATAATTATAAATTATAGCAAATACACCCATTAAGACTATTAAGATGGTAGAAAACGATATTTCAAGTCTGTTTTGCAGGAAACCAAGTCACCGTTTGCGATCAAGGCTTAGAGAGAAACTGAACAATGCATCTCCGTCGCATTGTGCCCGTCAAATCAATACTGAAGAGATGATCAACGCAATGACGGCACAATGCGACAATCAATCCAGAGCTATACTTCAATCGCATGTGGCAAAAAAAACAACACCGCATGTGGACACATGATCGAAAGATGCAAATCAATAACACAAACACGGAGGATTGTGACACGTGTACAACTAACTGTTGTGCATATTGGACAGACTGATTGCATAACAGATGGAATATTTATTCTACCATTTTCAGAATTTCCATAACAATAAAGTGGGGACCACGAGTCAGAGAGTCAAAGTGGACTAGTAGTTGGTGTTGGGATTGTTTTACCCACAGTAGGATACGTTGGATTGAGAAATGATTTTACTGTTTTATGATTAAAACAACTTTATATGTTTTACGCTTGGAAAATGTTTATGCTGCAGTACAAGTACTGTAAAAGTTTATGTTTCAGTTAAAAACTCATTACTGAAATCATGCATGAGAATTTATTATGTTTTCTCTATCACTCACTAGGCGTAAGCTCACCCTGTTTTCAAATGTTTTATTTTTCCCCCCCACAGGTAGCGATCAAATCCTCTGAAGATAGCTCTCCGTCAGCTCTGCCACTAAAGGACCAAAAGACTTGTAACCGTTTTCTAGGTGGTTACTGTTAATATTGTACACATGTTACTATTGTTCATATAGGGACTAAGGTTTATGGGTTTTGGGACTTGTAAATCTAGTGTTCTAATGACTCTAAACATATTATGTTTCTCAGTTAATAAATTGTGGGCCTAAAGACGTCCCGTTGCATATGAATTATAATTGGTATCAGAGTTATTCTGCTAGAGTTATTAGGCAGTAAGTGTCAGCCCAAGGGTTGGTAACTGCTACAGTCATGCCTTTCTCTAGGCTAAGAAGGTGGTTTGGGGTAGGGTGTGACAGCTTGGTATCAGAGCAAAGGTATACGTAAACTTAGGAAAGGTTTGAACTAGCTTAGTATTAAAGCATAAGGTTTTAGGTAAAAGAGAGAGTTCATGCATTAGATTAAGTCCCATAGATAAGTCTCTAACATGTGTACCTAATAACTAGGCAAAGATGCTGAGGAGAAGTGGCAAGCGTAGTAAGCAGATTGAGGAGAGGAATGTTGACCTTACCAGTGGAGGTTCTGAAGTTAGACGGGACCCAGATCCGAAGGGGAAAAGAGTTAGAGACTCATTAGAGCAGGAAGCAAACGAGTCGAGTACACCAAGGGTAGGTGTAGAACCCCAGATGGAGGATCGAGTATTTGATAGAATCACTCAAAGATTGGCAGCGAGTGTAAGATCAATTCAAAACAATCCAAAAAAAAAAATTCGGCATCGAGAGGCTGAAAGCTTTAGGAGCCACGACGTTCGATGGAGCCACAGATCCAGTAGATGCTGCGATTTGGTTGGATTTGATTGAGAAGTTTTTTAAGGTTATGAGATGCCCTGAGGTCAAGTTAGCGGCATTCTTGCAGCAAAAAGAGGCTGAGAAATGGTGGAAAGTGATAGAGGCTAGAAAGGGTAGTTCAGAAACTATGACTTGGTTTGAGTTCAGACAAGTATTCGAAGATAAATACTACCCTAGTTCTTTTAAAGAAGTGAAGAGGGAGGAATTCCTTAGGCTAACTCAAGAAGTAATGACGACTGCTGAGTATGAACAAAGATTTACTGAGTTATCTCAATATGCCCTTCCGATCATCACAGAAGAAAAGGAGAGGTGTAGAAGATTTGAGAATGGCCTAAGAAGAAAAATACGTACACCCATTACCTCTACATCCAATTGAATGAATTTCACTCAGTTAGTTGAGACCGCTATCCAAGTAGAGCAGAGTGTAGCGAGGGAAGTTGTACTCCAATCAGGTGAAGGACAATTTAGAATGCCTGGAGAAACGAGAAGTAAGAGATTTAGACCCCCGTTCTCTGGAAAGTCGGGTATAAGAAGCTTTCGAGGCATGACCAACAAAGTTCAAGTCGTAAGAGGTCAAGACCTGCAGCTGGACTTAGTGGTAAATCGGATCAGGTCGCGCTGGCGAGTCAGTAGCTAGTACGGGGAGGAAACCACATTGTGTAGACTGTGGTAGGCCTCATACAGGAGTATGTTATGGTAATAAGAATGTGTGTTTCCAGTACGNATGGTAATAAGAATGTGTGTTTCCAGTACGGACAAGCTGGGCATTTCAAGAGAGATTGTCCTCTGCTAGGTCATGAAGCACAGAATGAACAAAGAGAAGTTACCCAGACTATAAACCAACCTAGAACGACCGGAACTAGAGGTGAGGGATCTGATGCAGCTAAGAAAAAAGGTGTAGCTAGACGACCCCAATAGCAACCGTAGCAGCAATAGAGTAAAGTATACGGTATGACACACCAGGAAGTAGAAGAGGCTTCAGATGTCGTAACTGGTACGATAACTTTATGTAATCAATCTGCTTATGCATTATTTGATCCTGGTGCTACACACTCATTCATATCTAGCATGTGTGCATTACATATAGTTAGAGTGCCTGAGCGTATGAAGGAGGATTTGTTTATCTCTACGCTTGTAGGAGATACTCTAGTTGTACATGAGTATTACAGGAGTTGTGAAGTAACTCTTGGAAATCAGAGATTTTGGGTTGACTTGATTCCATTAGAATTAGTAGAGTTTGATGTTATCCTAGGTATGGATTTCCTAAGTAAACACTATGCCACTATGGATTGTTTTAAGAGAGAAATAGTGTTTAGGAAACCAGGTGAAAAAGAAATAACCCTGGTGGGAAGTAAAAGAATACTTCAAGGAAGTTTATTATCAGCAGTGAAGGTTAGGAAGTTGTTGAGTAAAGGATGTGAAGCCTATTTAGCCTATGTAGCAGTTTCACAGGATAAGAAACTGAAACCTGAGGATGTACCTATGGTACAAGAATTTTTAGATGTGTTCCTTGAAGAGTTACCAGGCTTACCACCTGAAAGGGAAATAGAGTTCACTATTGAATTAGTTCCGGACGCAGCACCTATATCCCAGGCATCATATAGGATGGCACCAATAGAACTGAAGGAGTTAAAAGTTCAGTTACAGGAACTTGTTGAAAAGGGCTATATTAGACCCAGTGTGTCGCCTTGGGGAGTGCCAGTCTTGTTTGTTAAGAAGAAAGACGGTACTCTTAGGTTATACATAGACTATAGATGGTTGAATAAGGTGACCATTAAAAATAAGTACCCATTGCCTCGTATAGATGATCTCTTCTATCAGTTAAAGGGGGCCATGGTATTCTCTAAGATAGATTTGAGATCAGGCTATCACCAGTTAAAGGTGAAAGGCACAGATGTTCCAAAGTTTGCATTCAGAACTAGATATGGACATTTCGAGTTCCTAGTAATGCCGTTTGGATTGACAAATGCTCCTACGGTATTTATGGACTTGATGAATAGGATATTTCATTCTTATCTGGACCAGTTTGTGATAGTATTCATAGACGACATACTAGTATATTCTAGTATTGCAGAGAAACACAAAGAACATCTGAGGATGGTGTTACAAATTCTAAGGGAAAAGGAGTTATATGCAAAATTTAGTAAATGCGATTTTTTGTTAAATCAAGTCGTATTCCTTGGGCATATAGTTTTAGCTGATGAGGTTAGCGTTGATTCCCAAAAGATAGAAGCAATAGTTAATTTGGAACGACCCCTGAATGTAATCGAAGTACACAGTTTTTTGGGTTTAGTAGGTTATTATAGGAGATTCGTGGAGGGATTTTCTACGATAGCTATTCCATTGACAAACCTGACCAGAAAAGATGCGAAGATTGAGTGGTTGCCAGAATGCGAGCATAGTTTTCAGGTATTGAAACAGAGGTTAGTGTCAGCACCAGTATTAACTCTACCTACACCAGGTAAAGAGTTTAAGGTCTATTGTGATGCATCCCAGCAAGGGTTAGGATGTGTGCTGATGTAGGAGGGAAAGGTAGTAGCTTATGCTTCTCGACAGTTAAAGAAGCATGAATGTAACTACCCTACACACGATTTAGAGTTAGCAGCAGTTGTGTTAGCTATAAAGTTGTGGAGACATTACCTGTTTGGTGAGCGTTGTCATATATTCATAGATCATAAGAGTCTGAAGTATAACGTTGATCAGAAGAAACTGAACTTGAGACAGAGAAGATGGCTCGAGTTGATCAAAGATTATGACTGTACAATTGACTATCACCCAGGTAAAGCAAATGTGGTAATTGATGCTCTAAGTCAAAAAACCGGATCAGCTAGAGCTAGTATCAATTCAATGAAGGGTACACTGATTCATGAGTTGTATAATGCTAGGCCAGCATTATCAATCGGTCAAACAGAAGGGTTATTAGCTTTATTTCAAGTGCGTTCTACTCTCGTAGATGATATTCTACGTGAACAATTAAAGGATTCTGATCTTCAGAAGTTAGCTGAAGAAGTAGGTAAAGGTTTGAGGACGGACTACCAATTAAGAGCGAACAGAGTGCTATTAAAAGAGGATAGGGTATGCGTACCTAAGAACTTAGCACTTAAACAAGATATTCTAGAAGAGGCACATAGTTCGGCCTATGCTATGCATCTGGGCAGTACGAAGATGTACAGAACATTAAAGAGATCGTACTGGTGGCCTGGTATGAAAAGAGAAATAGCGGAGTATGTTGACAGGTGTCTAATATGTCAACAAGTTAAACTGGACAGACAGAGGCCAACAGGATTACTTAATCCACTCCCAGTACCAGAGTGGAAATGGGAGCATATTACAATGGATTTCCTGTTTGGATTACCTAAAACACTAGCGAGCTATGATGGTATATGGGTAACTGTGGATAGATTGACAAAAACAACTAAGTTTTTACCTATTAAAGTTACTTTTACCCTAGACCAATTAGCTAAGTTGTATGTTGATCGAATTATGAGTCAGTTTGGAGCTCCAGTTTCAATAGTATCAAATCGAGACTCCAGATTTACATCGAAGTTTTGGCCTAGTTTGTAGAGGGCTATGGGAACCAAGTTATCTTTTAGTACCGCTTTTCATCCAACGGATGGCCAGTCGAAGCGGACAATCCAGACATTAGAGGACATGCTGAGAGCATGTATATTGGAATTTAAGGGCAGTTGGGATACACATCTGTCGTTGATCAAATTTCCATATAACAACAGTTATCATTAGAGTATCGGGATGGCACCGTATGAAGCACTATATGGAAGACCATGTAGGACTCCGATATGTTGAAATGAAGTCGGTGAAAGGAAATTGCTAGGTCCAAAACTTGTACAAAAGACATCAGACAGCATTTAGATTATGAGAGATAATCTTAAGACAGCTCGAGATAGGCAAAAGAGTTACGCTGATAAGCGGAGGAGAGAATTAGAGTTTGAAGTTGGTATTAAAGTATTTTTGAAATTATCTCCGTGGAAAGGAATACTCAGGTACGGTAAAAAAGGGAAATTAAGCCCGAGATACATTGGACCCTATGAGATTATAGAAAGAGTTGGCCCAATGGCATATCGATTGGAGTTACCTCCAGAGTTATCTCGTATTCATGATGTGTTTCATGTTGCAATGCTTAGAAAATATGTGTCAGATCCTACTCATATATTGCCTGAGCAACTGGTACATTTGAAAGAGAATTTGTCGTATGAAGATGAACCAGTGGAGATTCTTGACAGAGAAGAACAGGTCTTAAGGAATAAGACAATCCTATTAGTAATGGTGCTATGGCGAAATCATGCTATGGAAGAAGCAACATGGGAAGCCGAAGAGCAAATCAGAAATAAGCATCCGTAGTTGTTTAACTGACGGTCTTATGACAAAATATCGAGGACGGAATTTTTATAAGGAGGAGGTAAATGTGAACCCCAAACTTAATTTTCTACTTAAGTGTGTTTTCCTATTTAATTTGTATAATAAATAGGTTGACGAGGAAGCTAGTATGGAATGGTGAAAAAGGAACGGGAATTCGAAAAGAAAAATATGGAAATTGAGTTTGGGGAAATTTGGAAAAAATTGGCTAAGTAAGGAAAATTTATCTGATGCGTGTTGTGCACAAAGCACGGGAAGGCAATTGACTAGTGGCACAATCGTGTAGAAATTACATGGAGACAAACAATGTTCGTAGTAGCTAAGAGCGAGATCGTTGAGAGTGAGATCAACGAGATCGTTGAGAGTGAGATCAACGAGATCGTTGAGTGTGAGATCAGCGAGATCGTTGAGAGTGAGATCAGCGAGATCGTTGAGAGTGAGATCATTGAGATCGAGACTAGCGAGATCATTGAGAGCAAGATTTTGAGAGAGAAAGTGAGAGAGAGCGAGAGTGGAGAGAGCGAGATTTTGAGCAAGAAAGTGGGAGAGAGCAAGAGTGGAAAGAGTGAGACCAGCGAGAAAGTGGGAGAGAGCGAGAGTGGAGAGAGCAAGAGCAGCCTATGCATGCAGCAACGCCTTGTCCGGTGCTGTTTTCGAAGGCCTCACCCACGCAAACAACGAAGGGCCTCGCCTATGCATCAAACGGCCGAGCAAGCACCTATGCATTGAATTTGGCTGCGTTATTGTGGATTATCCATTGAAAACCATAAGTTGAACACATACGGAGGGTAAGGTCACAAGGGCAAACATCAGCCAAACCATGTGTCTTCTTGGGAGAAATTCTTAAGGGCTAAGGAATTGTGGTGGACGCATATGAAGAAGACACTTTGGGCCAAGATGATGCAAGCTTGCGTTGATAAGGAGAGAGGTAAACACTTGGCCATGCAGCCAAGTAGGTGGTGTCAACACCAGGGGAAATTTGGACGCCTATAAATAGAGCCTTTGGAACTTCATTTTCAAATCACAAAATCAGCAATCTCGTAAAAGAGAGGGAGAGCAGTGAGGGATGGGGAGAATACATCAACTTTGGACGAGGAGATCTCCCAATCTACTTGTGCGTTGGATTGATTCTAAAGCCATCGAAAAGCTCTGAAAGTCTAGTTTTCAGAGTGGGGCTGCTGGAGGGAAAAACTTAAAGGAACCGGGCTGGAGATTGAAAAGAAGGTAGAAGGGTCAAACTATCGGATCAGTCTGGGCCTGTCGTGAAGAATCTGTTATTTCGGCCAAATCACGAAGATTTCGGAGCTGAAATTTTAGGGTAAGCTTCCTGAGACATTTTAGAATAATGTTTTAGAAGGATGTATTTCCAAATAAGGTATAGAATTATGAGTAATCTAAGCTGTAATTTGAATTTGGATTCTAGGGTTGAAAAGGAGCCCGAGGAGCCACTAGAGTGAAAAGCTCCTAAGAAATCAAGGTGAGTGGCTAAAATGTTTTGACCAAAACATTTTGCTTAAACTACTTGATTACAACGTGTTATAGAAATCATGTTTTCAAGAATATTCTCATTCCTACTAGTTTTATGAAGTGATTTCCAAGCAAGTTGTGAATTATGTTTTGAACGCATGCATATGTGAGAAATTGTTGAAAAACTATTTATATGTGTTGATTTCATCCAGCATGCGTTAACATCATTAAATTCATGTTTTATATTTGTTATACTTTACATGCTTTAAAGAGAAAAGTCGTTTATGACTAGTTTTACTAAAATGCGATACCGAAGGACATTTGAGAAGGTATCTACCCAACTAGATACTGAAGGACATTTGAGAAGGTATCTATTGGTACTAAAGGATGTTTGAGAAGATACCAAGCCAACGGGATACTGAAGGATGTTTGAGAAGGTATCCTAGTAGCTCGATACTGAAGGACATTGAGAAGGTATCTGAGCAGAAGTACCTAATGTATGAGGGTACTTAATGTGGCCACAGGTGAATAGAGTCAGAGATTGAGCAAAAGGGTTCTCTCTGGACTAGTAGTTGGTGTTGGGATTGTTCTACCCACAGTAGGGTACGTTGGATTGAGAAATGATTTTATTGTTTTATGATTAAAACAGCTTTATATGTTTTACGCTTGGAAAATGTTTATGCTGCATGAATTGAGAAATAACTCTTCGAAATCAGAGTTTTTGGATTGACTTGATTCCATTAGATTACTAGAGTTTGATGTTATCCTAGGTATGGATTTCCTAAGTAAACACTATGCCACTATGGATTGTTTTAAGAGAGAAATAGTGTTTAGGAAACCAAGTGAAAAAGAAATAACCCTGGTGGGAAGTAAAAGAATACTTCCAGGAAATTTAATATTAGCAGTGAAGGCTAGGAAGTTGTTGAGTAAAGGATGTGAAGCCTATTTAGCTTATGTAGCAGTTTCACAGGATAAGAAATTGAAACCTGAGGATGTACCTGTGGTACAAGAATTTTTCGATGTGTTCCTTGAAGAGTTGCTAGGCTTACCACCTGATAGGGAAATAAAGTTCACTATTGAATTAGTTATGGGCACAGCACCTATATCCCAGGCACCATATAGGATGGCACCAACAGAACTGAAGGAGTTAAAAGTTCAGTTATAGGAACTTGTAGATAAGGGGTACATTAGACCCAGTGTGTCGCCTTGGGGAGCGCTAGTCTTGTTTGTTAAGAAGAAAGATGATACTCTTAGATTACACATAGACTATAGACAGATGAATAAGGTGACCATTAAAAATAAGTACCCATTGCCTCGTATAGTTGATCTCTTCGATCAGTTGAAGGGGGCCACGATATTCTCTAAGATAGATTTGAGACCAGGCTATCACCAATTGAAGGTGAAAGGCACAGATGTTCCAAAGACTGCATTTAGAACTAGGTATGGACATTTTGAGTTCCTAGTAATGTCGTTTGGATTGACAAATGCTCCTACGGTATTTATGGACTTGATGAATAGGATATTCCATTTTTATCTGGATCAGTTTGTGACAGTGTTCATTGATGACATACTAGTGTATTCTAGTAGTGTGGAAAAGCACAAAGAACATCTGAGGATGGTATTACAGATTTTAAGAGAAAAGAAGTTATATGCCAAATTGAGTAAGTATGATTTTTGGTTAAATCAAGTCGTATTCTTTGGACATATAGTTTCAGCTGAAAGAGTTAGCGGTGATTCCCAAAAGATAGAAGCAGTAGTTAATTAGGAATGACCCCTAAATATAACCGAACTACGCAGTTTTCTGGGTTTAGTAGGTTATTATAGGAGATTCGTGGAGGGTTTCTCTAAGATAGCTCTTCCATTGACAAACCTGACAAGAAAAGATGCAAAGTTTGAATGGTCCCCAGAATGCGAGCATAGTTTCCAAGTGCTGAAACAAAGGTTAGTATCAACACCAGTATTAACTCTGCTTACACCAGGTAAAAAATTTGAAGTTTATTATGATGCATCCCGACAAGGGTTAGGATGTGTGTTGAGGCAAGAAGGAAAAGTAGTAGCCTATGTTTCACGACAGTTAAAGAAGCATGAATGTAATTACCATACACACGACTTAGAGTTAGCAGCAGTTGTGTTAGCTCTAAAATTGTGGAGACATTACCTGTTTGGTGAGTGATGTGATATATTTATGGATCATAAGAGCCTAAAACATATCTTTGATCAGAAGGAACTAAACTTGAGACAGAGAAGATGGCTCGAGTTGATCAAAGACTATGACTGTACAATTGACTATCACCCAGGTAAAGAAAATGTCATAGCTGATGCTTTAAGTCGGAAAACTAGATCAGCTAAAGCTAGTGTTAATTCAATAAAGGGTACATTGATCCGTGAGTTGTTTAATGCTAAAGCAATATTATCAGTTGGTAAAAAAGGAGGGTTATTAGCTTCATCTCAAGTACGTCCTACGCTTGTAGAAGATATTCTACGTGAACAGTTAAAGGATTCTGATCTTCAGAAGTTAGCTGAAGAAGTGGATAAAGGATTGAGGATGGATTACCAATTAAGAGCTGATAAATTGCTATTAAAAGAAGATAGAATATGCGTACCTAAAGATCTACCAAGGGAGGCAAGTATGAATTTGAGTTATTCTCATTTAAAGTTTGAGATAGAATTGTTATGTTGTAGATAGTTGGGTCAATATGTAGCTTAGAGATGGCTAGGTGAAGTATTGTGGACAAACTAAGGAATTGATATCAGAGTAGCACGATAGAAGCATGGTAATAGACAAGACTATGAAAGGTTACAACAGTGGTTGTTGTGAAACCTTAAACTAGAGTTAGTTCGAATAAATTTAAAGGACAAAATTTTCTTAAGGGGGAAGTAAATGTGAAACCTGGATTTCTATTTTCCTTACTTAAGCAAGTGGTAAAAGGAATTAACTAAGTGAAAGTTAAATCCAATGTTAAAGGGAAGAAAATTTCTAAGTGTTAAGTAGATTTTCCTTGAATAATTTAAGTTGAGCTTTAATTGGTAAAATTGTAATCAAATTTGTATAATAAGTAGGTTGATGAGAAAGTTAGTGTGGAATGGGGAACAAGGAATGGGGATTTGAAAAGAAAAATATGGAAATTGAGTTTGGGAAATTTGGGAAAAATTGGCTATGGAATTTATGTGAAATGCGTTATCGCTGAAGAAAGGATTGAAGAACTGAGAAAAATATGGAAAATTATTTGCGGAAAATCTAAAAAATTCGGGTAAAAGTGGCACAAAGTGGTGGACAAACGTGTAGAAGTTGCACAGAGACAAACAAGGTTCACAGTAGCTAACAACAAGATTAGCGAGATTGGAGAGAAAATGGGAGAGATCAAGATTGGAGAGAATGAGATTTTGAGAGAGAAAATGGGAGAGAGCGAGATTGGAAAGAGCAAGACCACCGAGAAAGTGGGAGAGAGAGAGATTTTGAGCACGAAAGTTGGAGAGAGTGAGAGAAAGGCGTGACTGCAGCAGTTACCAACCCTTGGGCTGACACTTACTGCGTATTAACTCTAATACCAATTATAATTCACATGCAACAGGATGTCTTTAGGCCCACAATTTATTAACTTAGAAACATAATATGTTTAGAGTCATTACAACACTAGATTTACAAGTCCCAAAACCCACAAACCCTAGTCCCTATATGAACAGTAGTAATATGTGTACAATATTAACAGTAACCACCTAGCAAACGGTTACAAGTCTTTTGGTCCTTTAGTGGCAGAGCAGACGCATAGCTATCTTTAGATGATTTGACTGCTACATGTGGGGGGGGGGGGAAACAAAACATTTGAAAACGGGGTGAGCTTATGCCCAATGAGTGACCGAGAAAACATAGTAAATTCTCATGCATGATTTCAGTAATGAGTTTTTAACTGAAACATGAACTTTTACAGTACTTGTACTGCAACATAAACATTTTCCAAGCGTAAAACATATAAAGTTGTTTTAATCATAAAATAGTAAAATCATTTCTCAATCCAACGTACCCTACTGTGGGTAAAACAATCCCAACACCAACTACTAGTCTAGAGAGAACCCTTTTGCTCAATCTCTGACTCTATTCACCTGTGGCCACACTAAGTACCCTTACATATTAGGTACTTTTGCTTAGATACCTTCTCAATGTCCTTCAGTATTGAGCTACTAGGATACTCTCTGAAACATCCTTCAGTATCATGTTGGCTTGGTACCTTCTCAAACGTCCTTCAATACCAATAGATACCTTCTCAAATGTCCTTCAGTACATAGTTGGGTGGATACCTTCTCAAATGTCCTTCAGTACATAGTTGGGTGGATACCTTCTCAAATGTCCTTCGGTATCACATTTTAGTAAAACTAGTCATAAAAGACTTTTCTCTTTAAAGCATGTAAAGTATAACACATATAAAACATGACTTTAAAGATGTTAACGCATGCTGGATCAAATCAACATCTATAAATAGTTTTTCAACAATATGTCACACATGCATGTGTTCAAAACATAATTCACAACTTGCTTAGAAATCACTTCATAAAACTAGTAGGCATGAGAATATTCTTGAAAACATGCTTTCTATACCACGTTGTAATCAAATAGTTTAAGCAAAATGTTTTATCAAAACATTTTAGCCACTCACCTTAATTTCTTAGGAGCTTTTCACTTTAGTGGCTCCTCGGCTCCTTTTCACTCCTAGAATCCAGATTCAAATTACAACTTAGATTAAGCATAGCTCTGAACCTTATTTCGAAATACTTCCTTCTACAAACTTATTCTAAAATTTCTCAGGAATCTTACCCTAAAAGTTTAGCTCAGAACTATTCGTGGTTTGGCCGAAATCATAGAATCTTCAAGACTGGCTCAGACTGATTCGACAGTCTGACCCTTCTGCATTCTTTTCAATCTCCAGTCCGGTTCCTTTGAGTTTTTACCTCCAACAGCCCCACTCTGAAAACTAGACTTTTAGAGATTTTCGATGGATTTATAATCACTCCAAACGCATGAGTAGATTGGGAGATCTCCTCGTCCAAATTTGACGCGTTCTCCTCAACCCTCAATGCTCTCCCTCTCTTTTACGAAATTGCTGATTTTGTGATTTTAAAATGAAGTCCCAAAGGCTCTATTTATAGGCGTCCAAATTTCCCTTGGTGTTGACACCACCTACTTGGCTACATGGCCAAGTGTTTACCTCTCCCTTTATCAATGCAAGCTTGCATCATCTTGGCCCAAAGTGTCTTCTTCACATGCGTCCACAACAATTCCTTAGCCCTTAAGAATTTCTCCCAAGAAGACACATGGTTTGGCTGACGTTTGCCCTTGTGACATGACCCTCTGTACATGTTTAACTTAATGTTTTCAACGCATAATCCACAATAACGCAGCCAAATTCAATGCATAGGTGCTTGCCCGAGCGTTCGATGCATAGACGAGGCCCTTCGATGTTTGCGTGGGCGAGGCGTTCGAAAACAACATCGGATGAGGCATTACTGCACGCACAGGCTGGTCTCGCTCTCTCCACTCTCGCTCTCTCCCACTTTCTCGCTCAAAATCTCGCTCTCTCCACTCTCGCTCTCTCCAACTTTCTTACTCTCTCTACTCTTGCTCTTTCCCACTTTATCGCTGGTCTTGCTCTCTACAATCTCGCTCTCTCCCATTTTCTCTCTCAAAATCTCATTCTTTCCAATCTTGCTCTCTACCATTTTCTCTCCAATCTCGCTAATCTTATTGTTAGCTACTGTGAATCTTGTTTTTCTCCGTGCTACTTGTACACGTTTGCCCACCACTTTGTGCCACTTTTACACGAATTTTCTAGATTTTCCCCAAATAATTTTCCATATTTTTCTTAGTTCTTCAATCCTTTCTTCAGCCATAACGCATTTCATATAAATTCCATAGCCATTTTTTCCCAAATTTCCCAAACTCAATTTCCATATTTTTCTTTGCAAATCCCCATTCCTTCTTCACCATTCCACACTAACTTTCTCATCAACCTACTTATTATACAAATTTGATTACAATTTTACCAATTAAAGCTCAACTTAAATTATTCAAGGAAAATCTACTGAACACTTAGAAATTTCCTTCCCTTGAACATAGGATTTAACTTTCACTTAGTTAATGCCTTTTATCACTTGCTTACGTAAGGAAAATAGAAATCTGGGTCTCACAGCCTTCAGCCTATAAATACCCTCAAAGAATTCACTAAAAGATATACTTGATACGGGGGATAATTTATACGAGGCTATTGAGAGATAGCTGATCTAAGTGGTGATCAGAAATCTAAGTGCTGATCAGAGGATATCCGAGAAGAGAAGAGACAAGGCCAAGAGGTGAGTCTCAGTGCAATTCTGCAAAATCCCAACCGAGAAGCTTTGTACTTAGATCCCTTGTACCGGTTGAGCAAGCCTGAGAAGGAAGCTCATCCTTCCATTCACTCCATCGATGCCGGCAAGTGATTCTCCATTCCAGATCTCTGCCAAGACTTTGGCGCTTATTTGTATTTGTTTCTAACTCTCATTGCTCAATTGTATTTCATCTTTTTAATCTCTTCATTCACAACCATGTATCAGACGCTAAATAGTATTATTGAATGTCTTGATCATTTCCATTTCCACTTTTCTTTCTATTTCCATTCCTCCATAAATCATTTTCTCTTTGATGTTTTCTTAATCCCTTGGTGATTAATATGAATTATACAAGTAGCTTAATCTGTGCTAAAGAAATAAATATGTTTAGCTAGGGCATGCTAGACGGCATCTTCACATGTGAGAGCAGAAGTGAAGATGCCATTCTGATATATCGAGAGAAGGTTAGAAGAATGTGTTAACTAAAGCGAGAAGTACCACAGAGATGGAATCAACCTTGCGTTCACTACATTTGTCCCTATTTCCCCACGAAGATGTGGGAAATGCGGCCGATCACCGAGAGGTGTACGCCAAGGGAAAAGTGGAACCGTACTTATGTCTTTAACGAAATTAAGGAACTTGCGATGTTTGTACAAATTATCTTTTCTCTTTCTGCTTTACACATAAGACTTGCCACCGCATAACACGATCTTTGTATAATCTTCACAGTCAGTCTCAAACTCAGTATCTTGGATCATGAAACCTGAATCTTGTATCATCATAGCTTAGGTTTATTTTATCGCACTCTACCTTTACCGCAATTTACTTTATTATTGCATTTTTATCGCTTACCTTTACTTTATCGCATTTTCAAATACCTGTACACACAACCTTTTTATAAATTGAAAAACCCCTGGTGACATATACCACAAATGTAAGGCAATAACCTCAAACAGCCCCTATTTTCGACCTCGGATCACACCAAGAATCTTGCGGTGGAATTATACTTGGTTCCAATGCAAGGAAACTTATGACATCGCATAGTATACTACAAGATTCTCATAAATAACGCATATCTAGAAGTAGTATTGCATAAAGAAAATAAAGTCATCATTCATTCATGCGTTGTATGGCATAAGATTAGAATACGTTGTATGTCTTTACAAGTTTATGGTAATGCATCTCACATTCTATTCTTGCATCATTGTATATCTTTTGCCCCTTCAAGTTTATGGTGTCGTTGCCGGGGATTTGATAACGATTAGTGTTAAGCATGTTTGTGATATTTTGCACGACAAATCTCTTTGTACTGACTATTCAACACGAAGAGCAGTCTAATGGCTTAGGAGTGCTGGAGTGATCCAGAGATTCTAAGTGGACCAAGAGATCAAGTGTATTATTCATGTAATAGTACACTAGGGCCGAATTAAGTGGTGAAGAAGCATGACTAACAATATTGAGGCTCCCGCAGGGAATCAAAAGGAAAATTGGCCAGCGCAACATTCCATATTTCTTGCTGCTGACCGAAACGTTCCAATGAGAGATTATGGGGTGCCGGATTTTTATAACTTCTCGTCAAGAATCTCAAGATTTATGGTTGAGGAGAATGTAAGCTTTGAAATGAGACCAATTTTGCTGCAGATGATTCAGAATATGGGTCAATTCAGAGGATTACAAGGAGAAGACCCACATGCGCATTTGACGAATTTTGTAGAAATGTGCAGTGCATTCTCCATGCCTGGTGTGACTCGAGAAAGACTTAGGTTATATCTTTTCCCGTATACATTGCGGGATAAAGCAAAGAGGTGGGCTCAGTCGTTACAGCCGGATGAGATTAAAGGCTGAGAATAGTTGGTTGACAGGTTCATGAACAAATTCTTCTTCCCTCTAGCCGTGAAAGCAAAAATACGGAGGGATGTGTTGAATTTTGAGCACCGCCTGGGTGCGTTTCAAATAATTAATGAAGAGTTATTCGCATATCGAGATTCCCGATAACATTCTGATGTAGACGTTTTACAATGGCTTAGATCAATCAATGAAGTAGTTGTCGATGCCTCTACGGTAGAAGGATTGATGGATAGATCATATACGGAAGCCAAGAGCATATTGGATTGCATCTCGCAACATTCTGATGAGTGGATTGATACCTGGTTTGAGGAAAGTGGTCTAGAGCAAGAAAGATTAGAAAGTGATGATGTGTCAACTGATACAATGAGCACGCTTGTAGATCAAATGACCACAATGACCTCTCTCCTTCAGACGGTGGCTAATCAACAGAGAAATCTCTCTCAAAGTTCAGCGCAAGTTAATGCGTTGACGCACATGGCCGCAATGAATTACGTTTAATGTGGGGAGGGACATCCAGCAGAAGTCTACCTGTGGAATCAACAGGCTGTATATTCTATCTATAACGAGTCATTTGGCAACATCTACAACCCTAGTTGGTGGGATCACTCAACTTTAAGTTGGGACGGGAATCACAACCAGGAGAGCCATAGTTTCCATTAGAATAGTTATCAAGTGGATCGAGGCAACCCTCCGGTCTTCATTAATCCGGATTGTAGCTAAGTAAACTCTTAGAGTATATCACCCTATGACAACCGTTCCTATATGATACCTCTTGCAGTACCTCGTCTCTGGAGACTTCATTGAAGCATTATATTGAAAAGAGGAAGGCAATTATACAATCACAAGTTGACTCCCTTAGAGGTTTAGAAGAGCAGATTGAACAGCTTGTAATTGAGTTGAAAAATAAAGCACCTGGTACACTGCCTAGCAGTTCAAGAGCATCAAGGTCACGAGGTAAAGAGCAATGTCACGTAGTTTCATTGAGGAGTGGTAAAAAAACAGGCCCTATGCTACCAGTACTAGATCAAACAACAAGGCTAGTAGATCTAACTGTCGATGATGACCAATCAATCAGTATTGGAAAAATTACCAGTTCAGAAGGGAAGATGGTCGGAAACGCGCTTTGCGATTTAAGGGCGAGCATAAATCTAATGCCCTTGTCGATCTTTAAGAAGCTGGATATCGACAATGCAAGACCAACCACAATCACATTACAGTTGGCCGATAGATCTATAAAGCATCCTAAGGGCAAGATAGAGGATATACTCATGCAAGTGGACAAGTTTATCTTCCCGGCGGACTTTGTTATATTGGATTACGAAGCTGACAGAGAAGTACCTATCATCCTGGGTCGCCCATTCCTAGCAATAGGGCGAGCACTGATCGATGTGCAAAAAGGAGAACTAACCATCAGGGTCGACGATCAGGAAGTAAAGTTCAACGTTTTCAATGCGTTGAAGTACCCAAATGATATGGAGAATTGCCAATATATCGAGGAACTTAGGGAAGAACATTGGCACGAGCCCCTAGAGGAGATGAAGGAAAATTTTTTTGGAATCAGTTCAATGTTGGAGGAGGGTTACACCGTAATTCACGTTGAATCAAATTTTGAACCACTCAAGTTATCTGAACGAACTTCACAGCGCACTAAGCCATCCTTGGAAGAACCACATATGCTGGAGTTGAAGCTGCTGCCTATGCACCTTAAGTATGCTTACTTAGGAGATAGCAACACATTGCTCGTTATCATTTCCGCCTCGCTAAGTAAGGAGAAAGAAGATGCACTCCTTCAGATTCTGAGAAACAATGCGAAAGCCTTAGAATGGACCTTGATAGACATTCGAGGAATTAGTCCCTCTATTGCATGCACAAGATTCGTCTGGAAGAAGGAAAGACAAGATCGGTAGAAAGGCAACGACATTTAAACCCTGCCATGAGGGAGGTAGTGAAGAAGGAAATAGTGAAGTGGCTGGACGTAGGTGTCATCTACCCGATATCTGATGGCAGTTGGGTAAGCCTAGTGCAGTGTGTTTCGAAGAAAGGAGGGATGACAGTCATCACCAATGACAAGATTGAATTAATTCCCACAAGAACTACAACGGGATGGAGAATCTATATTGATTATCGCAAGTTAAATTTGGCCACTAAAAAGGACCATTTCCCACTCCCATTCATTTATTAGATGTTAGACAGACTTGAGAGAAATGAATTCTTCTGTTTTCTTGACGGCTATTCAGGGTACAACCAAATAGCAATTGTGCCGGAGGATTAAGACAAGACAACCTTCACGTGCCCATTTGGTACGTTTGCATTCTGACGCATGCCATTTTGACTCTATAATGCGCAAGGCACTTTCCAACGATGCATGATGGTGATATTCTCAGATTACTTGGAGGAGTCAGTCGAAGTATTCATGGAGGATTTTTCAGTTTTCGACAATAATTATGACTCCTGTTTATCTAACCTAGAAAAGGTCTTGAAGAGATGCGTGGCAACAAATCTTGTTCTAAACTGGGAAAAATGCCACTTTATGGTGGAAGAAGGAATTGTTCTGGGTCATAAAATCTCAAAAGCAGGATTGGAAGTTGATCAGGCGAAAATCGACGCAATTTTCAAGCTACCCCTACCAGTGAACGTGAAAACACTTAGGAGCTTTTTGGGACACGGTGGGTTTTATAGAAGATTTATTCGCAAATTCTCCCTGTGAAACCCAGATTTCCATTTTCCCTACTTAAGCAGTTGGTTAAGGAAATTAACTAAGTGAAAGTTAAATCCTATGTTGAAGAGAAGGAAATTTCTAAGTATTAAATACATTTTCCTTGAGTAGCTTTGAGTTAAGCTTAAATAGATGAAAATTGACTGTGTTGGACTAGGCATTGCTATGCGTTGGCCAAAAGATCATGGAAATATTACTTGGGCAAAGGGAGAATTTGAAGTAGGAGTGATGCATGCGCTGCTCATAGAGGTTAGACCAATGCATAGGCTTGATGGATGCGTTGGATGATGGATGCGTTGGATGTGTTAGATGTGTTGCATACGTTGGACATGGTGGAATGTGTCCATGTGGCTGAAGGAAGACAGTCGAGGGTGATGCGTTGGTATGGTGCGACGGCATGTGAGGGCACGAGGATGTGTGAGGGCATGCGAGGGCATGAGGATGTGCGCGGACGCGAGGGTCGCGTTGGCCCCGATGGACGCATTGGACCAACCGAATGTCCTATGCGTCGATGCAGCTGAGTGTCTTATGCGTCGATGCGGCCGAGTGTACTATGCTTCGATGGCAAGCGTCCATGCCAAACACCCATGCGTCGATGCCAAGCACCATGTAGTGATGCCGAGCGAGCTATTCGTCGATGCTGTGTGACCATGCTATGCGTTGGAAGTTGATGATGGCATGCACGATGGATACGTTAGATGCGGCAACTCTGTTAAGGCATAGGCCATGCGATGGCCTAGGTTGGACGCATGGTTGTTGGCTCTTGCGATGGTTAAGTCTTGCGATGACTGAGTAAGTTGGGTTGCGATGGTGCTTTGTTGAAAACCAAGGGGAAACCAAGGGTTGCTATGCATTGATTGCATACTATGCATTGATGATTACATTATGCATTGATTATAGACTATGCATTGATGGAAAACTATGCGCTGATGGCATACTATGCGTTGAACATCCAAGGGTTTGTGGACGCATATGAAGGATGAGCTCGTATGGAGGATGTCATCCGGACATGTGGCTAGTTAGGAGGAAATCTTAAGCCTTAAGCAATTTAGGTGGATGCATAAGAATACATGTAAAAGTTGAGTGTTATGTGTTGGTGAAAGGAGAAGAAGACACTTTGGCTTGCGCCGATGTAAGAACGCGCTGATGGTGTGAGGAAAAGACACATGGACTAGTGGCCAAGTAGGAGGTGTTGGCCATGGAGTAATCTTGGACGCCTATAAATAGGGCCACGGACTTCAAATGAGAACTCAAATTCTCTTCAAAGGACATAAAGAATAGTGCGTGAGGACTAATTGGGAGAAGACTATTCGTCGATGGAAGAACACATGTCTTGGTAGTAAGACCATGCATTGGTCAAGAGATTCCAAGAGGGGAGATTCTGTTGGGCAGAAAAGCCAGGAAGTAGCGTCAACTTGGAACAAGAAGTTCTCCTAGAATACTCGTGCATTTGATGTGATTTCAAAGCCATTTAAAATCTAGGAGAGTCTAGTTTTCAGGTTAGGGCTGTCGAAGAAGAAGCTCCAAGAAATTGGGCTGGAGAATGAGGAAAAGACAGAGGGGTCGAGCTATCAGGTAAGCTGGGCCAGTTTTCTTTTTTTTTTTTATGATTCCGGCCAAACCACAAGAAATTATGAGCTAAGCTTTTAGGTTAAGCTTTCTAAGATATTTTAGAACATGTTTACAGAAGGAAGTATCTTAAAATAAGGTCTGGAACTATGAGTAATCTAAGCTGATAATTGAATCTGGAATTTAGGGGTTCAAAAGGAACCAAGGAAGCCTAAGGAACTTCAGAAAGGAAAGTTTCTAACCAACCAAGGTGAGTGGTTATTATGTGTTGTACTGTTGATATAATTTCTATATAGGTAAATATATATAAGGGATAATGTTAAATTGGCATGATTAGGGATATATGTTTATCTGATTACTATGCTTGTTAAGATATTGCTTGTATGTTTGTTTTGGAAACTGAAATTGCACCTGGGATATATAATTAGCATGCTTGAAAAGGTACTCGGCGGGAAAATATAGTCAACTTTGGCTAGTGGGAAAATATAGTCTGATTCAGTCGGCATGAAAATATAGTTGGTTTCGGTCAGTGGGAAATGATAGTCGGTGAACGACTGGCGGGAAATATAGTCAAGTTACCTAAGCATAGCTAGCGGGAAAATAGTCGATGTGCACATTGGCGGGATAATAGGGTACAGGAAAAGTTTCCACAGGAATTATTGATACATTACTTTAGTATACATGTGAAAAAGCTGAGGAAAAGGTATGATCATGGCAGGGATAACCAGTGGTAAAGCTGGGGATGTTTTTATTATGTGATAACCAGTGGTCAAGTTGGGAATTGATTATTTTAACCAGCGGTCGAGCTGGGGATTATCCAGCGGTTTGGCTGGAAAATAATATTGAACTTATTGTAATGTTCTTATTGACTATGCATTGTTGTCCAAAAAGTATATTTCTGTTGATAAAGTTATTTGTTTATCTAAAGGCACCACTCATTGGGCTTTATAGCTCATGTTTTCCATGTTTTATGTTTTACCCCCTCAATAGCGGAAAGGTGAGAAGTTTTAGGTTGCTGCTAAGGTTAAGGTCTGCCACGTGCCATAGTTACACTTTCAAAGAGTTTTATAGTTGTTCTTGTAAACTTTGTAGCTAAGTCTTGGAGTTGTATAAAAATTATATTATTGTAATATAAAATGGGCCTACTTAATCAGTTGATTGTTGAATTTGTTCATTGGTGTCAGAGTTATTTCCGCAAGAGTTATTAGGCAGTAAGTGTCAACAAAAGGGTTGATAACTACTGTAGTCATATCCTGTCCTAGGCTCAGAGGGTAGTCTAGGGCGGGGTGTGACAACTTGGTATCAGAGCATAAGTTTCTGGGACAATTAAGGAATTAGTTTATACCAGCTTAGTATCGAAACATAAATTTCTGGAAAGTTAAAGGGTTAGTTGATACTAGTTTGGTATCAAAGTATATGTTCTTGGTAACCTGAGGTTTGAGTTTAGTAAAACCAAAAGAAAGTGTTGTAGAGTAAAGGTTTAAAGGGAAACCTAAGAGTTAGTCAAGATAGACTAAGAGGAATGGCGAAAGTGGCATGACCTAGCATGCAACCGGAGCTGGAACTCACAACGCTACCTAAAGATCTACCGAGGAAGGTAAGTGTGAATTTAATTTATTCTCATTTAGTATTTGAGATAGAAATGATTATGTTGTAGATAGTTTGGTTCAAAATCTAGCTTAGAGATGGCTAGGTGAGGTATTGTTGAACAAACGAAAGAGTTGATATCAGAGTAGCATAGTGGAAGCATGGTAATAGACGAGGTTATAAGAGGTTACAACAGTGGTTGTTGTAGAACTTTAAACTAGAGTTAGTTCGAGTAAATTTCGAGGATGAAATTTTCTTAAGGGGGAAGTAAATGTGAAACTCAAATTTCCATTTTCTCTACTTAAGAAGGTAGTTAAGGAAATTAACTAAGTGAAAGTTAAATCCTACATTGAAGAGAAAGAAATTTCTAAGTGTTAAATAGATTTTCCTTTAGTAGCTTTGAGTTAAGCTTAAATTGATGAAAATTGACTAAGTGTTGGACTAGCATTGCTATGTGTTGGCCATAAGATCATGGAAAGATTACCTTGGCAAAGGGTTTTGAAGTAGGAGTGATGCATGCGCTGCTCTTAAAGGTTAAACCAATACATAGGCTTGATGGATGCGTTGGATGCATTGGATACCTTGGATGATGGATGCATTGGATGCATTGGATGCGTTGGATGTGTTGCATACGTTGGACACAGTGGAATGCGTCCACACGGCTGAAGGAAGACAGTTGAGGGTGATGCGTTGGTATGGCGCGAGGGCATGCAAGGGCATGCGAGGGCACGAGGATGTGCGCTGACGCGAGGGTCGCGTTGGCTCCGATGGACACGTTGGACCAGCCGAGTGTCTTATGCATCGATGCGGCCGAGTGTCCTATGCGTCGATGCCAAGCACCCATGCGTCGTTGCCAATCAACCATGTGGTGATGCCGAGCGAGCTATGCATCGAGGATGAATGACCATCCGATGCGTCAATGTCGTGCGACCATGCTATGCGTTGGAAATTGATGATGGGATGCACGATGGATACGTTGGATGCGGCAACTCTGTTAAGGCACAGGCCATGCGATGGGCTAGGTTGGATGCATAGTGGTTGGCTCTTGCGATGGTTAAGGTTTTCGATGATTGAGTAAGTTGGGTTGCGATGGTGCTGTGTTGAAAACCAAGGGGAAACCAAGGGTTGCTATGCGTTGATGATTACATTATGCGTTGATTATAGATTATGCATTGATGGCAAACTATGCGCTGATGGCATACTATGCGTTGAACATCCAAGGGTTTGTGGACGCATATGAAGGATGAGCTCATATGGAGGACGTCATCTAGACATGTGGCTAGTTAGGAGGAAATCTTAAGCCTTAAGCAATTTAGGTGGATGAATAACAAGACATGTACAAGTTGAGTGATATGTATTGGTAAAAGGAGAAGAAGACACTTTGGCTTGCGCTGATGTAAGAATGCGTTGATGGTGTGAGGAAAAGACAATTGGATATGCGGCCAAGTAGGAGGTGTCGGCTGTGGAGCAATCTTGGACGCCTATAAATAGGGCCAAGGACTTCAAATGAGAATTCAAATTCTCTTCAAAAGACATAAACAAGGGTGTATGAGAACTAATTAGGAGAAGACTATGTTTCAATGAAAGAACACATGTGTTGGTAGCAAGACCATACGTTGGTCAAGAGCTTCCAAGAGGGGAGATGCATTCGGCCAGAAAAGACAGGAAGTAGCATCAAATAGGAACAAGGAGTTCTCCCAGAATACTCGTGCGTTTGATGTGATTTTAAAGCCATTTGAAATATAGGAGAGCATAGTTAATAGGTTAGGGCTGTTGGAAAAAAAGCTCCAAGAAATCGGGCTGGAGAATAAGAAAAAGACAGAGGGGTCGAGCTGTCGGGTAAGCTGGGCCAATCTTGATATTTTGATGATTTCGGCCAAACACGAGAAGTTATGAGCTAAGATTTTAAGATAATCTTACTGAGATATTTTAGAACATGTTTACAGAAGGGAGTATCTTAAAATAAGGTATGGAACTAAGAGTAAGCTAAGCTAATATTTGAATCTGGAATTTAGGGGTTCAAAAGGAACCAAGGAAGCCTAAGGAACTTCGGAAAGGAAAGTTCCTAACCAACCAAGGTGAGTGGTTCTTGTGTGTTGTATTGTTGATATAGGTAAATATATATAGGGGATAATGTTAAATTGGCATGATTTGGGATATATGTTTATCTGATTACTATGCTTGTTATGATATTACTTATATGTTTGTTTTGGAAACTGAAATTGTACCTGGGATATATAGTTAGCATGCATGAAAAGGTACTTGGCAGGAAAATATAGTCAGCTTTGGCTGGCTGGAAAATATAGTCGGCTTCGATCGGCTGGAAAATATAGTCAGTTTTAGTCGATGGAAAATGATAATCGGTGACGACTGGCGGGAAATATAGTCAAGTTACCTAAGCATAGCTAGCGGGAAAATAGGCAATGTGCGGGATAATAGGGTATAGGGAAAGTTTCCACAGAAATTGTTGATATATTGCTTTAGTATACGTGTGAAAAAGCTGGGGAAAAGATATGATCATGCCAGGGATAAGCAGTGGTAAAGCTGGGGATGTTTTTATTATGTGATAACGAGTGGTCAAGCTGGGGATTTATTGTTTTAACCAGCAGTCGAGCTGGGGATTGTCCAGCGGTTTGGCTGGAAAATAATATTGAACTTGTGGTAATGTTCTTGTTAACTATGCATTGCTTTCAAAAAGTATAATTCTGTTGACAAAGTTATTTGTTTATATAAAGGCACCACTCACTGAGCTTTATAGCTCATGTTTTCCATGTTTTATGTTTTACCCCCTAGATAGCAGAAAGATGAGGAGTTCCAGGGTGCTGCTAAGGTCAAGGTCTGCCACGTGCCACAGTTACACTTCCAGAGAGTTTTACAGTTGTTCTTGTAAACTTTGTAGCTAAGTCTTGGAGTTGTATAAACATTATATTGATGTAATATAAAATGGGCCTAATTAATCAGTTGATTGTTGAATTTGTTCATTGGTATCAGAGTTATATCCGCAAGAGTTATTAGGTAGTAAGTGTCAATAAAAGAGATGATAAATGCTGCAGTCATATCCTATCCTATGCTCAGATGGTAGTCTGGGGCGGGGTGTGACACTCCAAGATCGCAAAACCCTTAAGTGCGCTCCTTGAAGCTGACCGAGAATATAATTTTGATGATGCGTGTACCAAAGTATTTAGCACATTGAAAGATGCGCTCATCACTGCACCGATTCTGGTTGCGCCGGACTGGATGCAACCATTTGCATTGATGTGCAACGCTAGCGGATCTGCTGTGGGCACAGTTTTGAGTCAACGCAAGGACAAGGTATTGTATCCTATTTATTATGCAAGCAAAACATTGAATGATGCGCAGGAGAACTATACAACCACAAAAAAGGAAATGCTTGCAGTGGTATTTGCACTGGAGAAATTCCGACAGTACTTAATGGAAACAAGCGTTGTGGTGTATGCGGATCACTCTACGATCAAGTATTTAATGACAAAGAAGAATGCAAAACAGAGGCTTATATGGTGGGTGTTGCTACTGCAAGAGTTGAAATCAAAGACCGAAAGGGCACCGAGAACCAAGTCGTTGATCATTTGTCAAGATTGGAGAATTGCGAGGTTCGAGGGAAAGAAAAAGATAATGAAGAAAGATTCCCCGATGAGCTGTTGATGTCAGTAGACATTAATGTTCCCTAGTATGCGGACATTGTGAATTTCATCGTTTGCGGTCAAATACCAGATGACAATACTTACCAGCAGAAGAAGAAACTAAGATATGATGTCAAATTTTATTTATGGGATGACCCATTCCTATATTGACTTGGCCCTGATCATATATTATGTCGATGCGTTCCTGAGCACGAAGTCAAGCACATTCTGGAGATGTGTCATGAGTCCCCATATGGAGGACACTTTAGGGGGCAGCGAACTTTCGCAAAGGTCTTACAGTGTGGCTATTTCTGGCCAACACTGTTTAAGGATGCCCATGCCCACATTGTGCAATGCGATAGATGCTAGAGAATGGGGAATATGTCTGAAAGGAATGAAATGCCGTTGACATCAATCTTAGAAGTTGAATTATTCAATGTTGGGGGAATTGACTTCATGGGCCCATTTCCACCATCAGAAGGTCATCATTATATCCTGGTAGTGGTTGATTATGTATCAAAACGGGTTGAGGCCATCGCATGTGCCAAGAATGATGCGGCCACAGTGGCGAAGTTTATGAAGAAGAATATTTTTGCTCGATATGGGACGCCACTAGCCTTAATCAGCGATGAGGGCTCTCACTTTATCAACCGCATAATCACCAACCTGTTGACTAAATTTAATGTCAGCCATAGAGTTGCGACTGCTTATCACCTACAGACTAATGGGTAGGCAAAGATTTCTAACTGAGAGATCAAAACTATCTTGGAGAAGGTAGTCAATACTTCCAGGAAAGATTGGTCACCCAAGCTTGATGAAGCAATGTGGGCATATAGGACTGCCTATAAAACACCAATTGGCATGTCCCCATACGCCTTGGTCTTTGAAAAAGCTTATCATCTGTCGCTCGAGTTGGAACATAAGGCAATGTGGGCATGCAAGAAGCTGAAGTTTGATTTAGCAAGTGCGGGAGAGTCCAGAAGCTGCAACTGAATCAGCTGGTCAAATGGCGAAGGGACGCCTATGAAAATGCCAAGATCTATGAGGAGAAAACCAAGAAGTGGCATGATGACTGCATAAACGACAAGACATTCGCTGAAGGTCAACAGGTATTATTATTTAACGCTCGTTTGCGATCGTTCCTAAGAAAGTTGAAGTATCGCTGGTCTGGGCCATTCCGAATCAAGACTATCTTTCCTCATGGTACAGTGGAACTAACAACTTTAGACGGGAACAATGCATTTAATGTCAATGGTCAACGGATTAAGCTGCGACTTCGAGCGACGCATGTATACCATTGACTTAGGAAAGCAGGATTAAACTACTTGCGGGGGAAGCGATTGTGGTAATTCTGAGAACTTCTTTAAATCAGCATCCCTATCTATGTTTATTTGCGTTCTTTACAATTTTTCTTTTACTGCTTTCTAAATTACGTTTTTACTGCTTTTTAGAATTAGCTTTGAATGCTTTTTGTAATTCTCTTCAATTTAATTTTTCATGTCATGTTTAATTCCTTTAATTTGTATGCATTAGTAGTGTTGTTCTTTAATTTTTGTGAATGATTAGATGAAACATTAAACACCGCAAAGTCTTTTCGACTTGCATTGTTGATGAATTAAAAAGAAAATTAAAAACTAGTATGTAACGCGATGATGGGTGCATTGGGTGTTAACAAGAGACACCTTGCATCCATTACACTCAACTGCATTGCATTGAGGGGTGTGTTGTGCGCGTGTGTGTCCTTTGCCCGTCCTTAGCAAAATGCACTATGTTGAGGTAGTGTTGTGCTGGTAGCAATACCGTGCGCCTGATCCTCCAGAAATGTGTTTAGTTAAGGGGTGTGTTGTGGGGATGCATGCGTTGTTGCCCATCCTCAGCAAAAATGTATTTGCGATAATGGAAGCACAGTGTTAATTTTTAATCATGCACCCATCTGAATCAGATTCAAAAGATAATTCATTATTTTTCCGAGTAACGAAATTTTATTAATTCTTTGTATAGGCAACAAATTTTTTTATTGCGTTAATTTTTAATTATTTGTATACTTTGTTAATATTCAATACAATTGAGTAAATATTCTCTCTATTTGCCTGTGCCTTTTTCTTTAGCATCCTTTGTCAATATATGCGATATCCTTAATCTTTTTATTTTTGCATTCTTCATTGCGTTGCCATGATGTATAATATGTTTATACTTAGAAACATTTCCCATACTTGGTAAAATCTAACTAACACTTAGTTAATTCGTAGCTTAGCAGTACTTTACCATTTATCTCTCAAAGTTCAGCTCAAACCTTCTTTTTGAATTTTTTTTTCTAAATGTTTGTCTATTCTATCCAAACAACGCAATGAGAACCTTGCACATCTCTAAATTTGGGGGTGGGGAAGGTCTGAGCAGATGAGATCAAGAATATGCGGTTATTAACAAAATGCATTCATTTTCTACATTTCAAAAAATAAAAAATAAAAAATAAAAATTCAATAAATTTTAATACAAAACTCCATTGTCAGCGCAAGGGAAAACCTTAAAAATAATCCCAACCTGATATGAGTAAGTTGTGAAAGGAACCTGCTCGTAGTTGGATGTTCGCATGACACCCGTGGTAGCAAGCCAAAATGAAGGTGGGTTTCCAATACCAACGCAATATGAAAATGAAAAAGAAAAAGGAAGAAAAGAATAATAAATGCAAGAGACAACTCCTCTGAATATCATGAGTTAAAGTTGGAAATTGGCACACAACTGTGGTTGGATGTTTGCATGACACCCATGAAAACAAGCCAAAACGAAGAGTGTAACCATGATCAACAATCTTTAATAAATGACGCAAAGTTTGACCACCGCATATAGATATATCAAGTTGTTTTGACAAAGAAGAGGTAAACATTCTATGTTAAAACTAGAAAAGCATTTTTTAGCAGAAATTTGTTATATAGAAGAAAAAAGTAGGGCTTTGTTAGGAATTAACAAGGATAGGAGGAAATTGCGTTGTTAAGTAATATGCCTAAGTGTAACATTCGGAGCAACCAATCGATGCAAAAATATAGGATAAGAATTGATCATTATTGCCTTAGTAGAAGATATGCTTGAGGACAAGCATATATCTAAATTTGAGGGTGTGATAATGTGAACCTCGAATCCTAATTTCTCTACTTAAGTATGTTCCCTATTAAGACTATTGTGGTGAGTAGGTTGATGTGGAAATTAGTGTGTAATGGTAGAGAAAAGAGTGGAGATTTGAAGAAGAGAGGAAATTTGGAAGTTTAACTCTTGGGGAAAATTTGGAAAATTTGGCTTAGTATAGAATTTTGTGTGGGATGCGTTGGAAGGGACCAATGCATTGGAAGGGTGTGTTGATGATGGCATGCGGCTAAAGAAGGAAAAATGGAGATGAGGCATTGGATGCGTTGGATGCGTTGGATGATGGATGCATTGGATGCGTTGGATGTGTTGGATACATTGGATGATGGATGCGTTGGATGCATTGGATGATGGATGCGTTGGATTCATTGGTGAAGGAAAGAAAATGGAAGTGAGGCATTAGGGGAGGCAATGCGTAGGGCTTGAGGGTGGCATGCGTTCGAGGCATCCTTGCAGGCCAGAAGTGCCCAAACCATGTTGCATCGAGCAATGTCGAGCCATTGTTGGCGAGCGAGCCATGCCCACGCATCTCTATTGATGGCCTGTGCGCCCTAGGCTAGCGCCCCGCTGTCGGAACAACCCCTCGCCATGCCGACAAAGCAATGCCCATGCGGCCGAGCAATGCGAGCGATGGCTAGGTCCTATGTAGCACGTCCATCCATCTATGCGGCCAGCCTATGCAGCACGCCCATCTGTGTCGATGGCCAGCACCATGCACCCATGCCAAGCAAGCTGTGCAATGCTACCTAGTCAGCCATGCGTCGAGGATGGGTGGTCGCCATATGTGTTGGTGATGGCTAGCTCTTGCGATGGCTAAGTTGAATTGTAATGGTAGTGAATTGGCTTGCTATGCATTGATGATAGGCTAGGCATTGAGATGGACTATGCGTTGGACATCCAAGAGTTGGATGCATACAAAGGATGAGATCACCTGGGAAATGCCATCAAATCATGTGTCTTCTTGGGAGGAAAGATTGGAAGCTCATGCATTGGCTACACATGAGGAAGACACTTAGGTTACACTGATCAAAATGATGTGTTGGTAGTGTGTGGGAGAAACACTTGGCCATGTAGCCAAGTAGGTGGTGTTAACTCTGGGGAAGGTTTGGATGCCTATAAATAGAGCCAACAGACTTCATTTTAGCTCATAATTCAAAAATACCGTAAAAAGTGTGGGAAAGTTGAGCAAACCTTGCGTTGGAGCCAAAATCCATGCGTTGGTCATAGTATTTCAAAGAGGATGCATTAGATAGTGAAGTCTAGAAAGAAACATCAACTTAGGATGAGGAGTTCTCCCAATTTATTCATGTGTTTGGAGTGATTCTAAAGCCACCTGAAAGCTCTGAAGGGCCACCTCTTACTCTACCATTATTATAAGGTTATTGGGTTTGAGACAAAGAAAGATCAAGCCAGCATATCAGTTGCTTGGTTTTCCCCCACCAGTTATAGTTTTCAGGATATGGCTGCCAGAGGAAAAGCTCGAAGGGATCGGGCTGGAAACTTAGAAGAAAACAGAAGGGTCAGGTTGTCGAATAAGCTTGAGCCAGTCTTCAAGATTCTGTGATTCCAGCCAAACCACGAGAGGTTCTGAGCTCACAGTTTAGGGTAAGCTTCCTGAGACATTTTAGAATATTTTTGTATAAGGAAGTATCTCAAAATAAGATTTAGAACTATGATTAATTTTAGTTGTAAGTTGAATCTAGATTATAGTGGTGAAAAGGGAGCCCGAGGTAGAAAAGGGAGCTACCAGAGTGAAAAGCTCCTAAGCAATCAAGGTGAGTGGCTAAAACGTTTTGACTAAAACATTTTCTTAAAGTGTTTGATTACAATGTGTTATAGAAAGCATGTGTTAAAGAAGATTATTCTCATGCCAGATAGTTTTACAAAGTGATTTCCAAACAAACCATGAGTTATGTTTTAAATGGATGCATGTGTGAGAAATTGTTGAAAAGAAATTTATATGTGTTAAATATACTCAGCATGTGTTAGTACCTTTAAAGCCATGTTCTTATATGTGTTATACTTACATGCTTTAAAGAGAGAAAGTCATTTATGACTAGTTTTACTTAAAACATGATACCGAAGGACATTTGAAAAGGTATCCACGCAACTAGATACCGAAGGACTTTGAGAAGGTATCTATTGGTACTGAAGGACATTTGAGAAGGTACCAAACAAACCAGATTCTGAGGGACGTTTGAGAAGGTATCTGAACAGAAGTACCTAAGGTATGATGGTACTTAGTATGGCCACGTGCACTTAGGTACAGTCAGAGATTGAGCGAAAGGGTTCTCTCTTGACTAGTAGTAGGCATTGGGATTGTTTTTACCCACAGTAGGGTTATCCTCAACTGAGAAACAGTTTTATTGTTTTATGATTAAAATAGCTTTATATGTTTCATGCTTGGAAAATGTTTATACCGCAGAAGCTTATATTTCAATTAAACTCTTTATTGAGATTTTGCATGAGAATCAATTATCTTTCTTAAGTCACTCATTGGGCTCAAGCTCACCCCGTTTTCAAATGTTTTCCTCCCCCCCCACAGGTAGCAATCAAATCCTTTGAAGATAGCTCTGCATCTGCTCTGCCACTAAAGGACAAAGAGATTTGTAACTCGTCTGTTTAGGTGGTTTCTGTTAATATTGTACACATGTTACTGTTGTTCACATAGGAACTAGAGTTTTTGGGTTTTGGGACTTGTAAATCTAGTGTTGTAATGACTTTAAATATGTTATGTTTCTAAATTAATAAATTTTTGGCCTAAAGTCTTTCTGCTGTATATAAGTTATATTTTGTTATCAGAGTTATTCTGCAAGAGTTATTAGGCAGTAAGTGTCAGCCAAAGGGTTGATAACTACTACAGTCACGCCCTTCTCTAGGCTAAGAGGGTGGTTTAGGGCAGGGTGTGACAGCTTGGTATCAGAGCCAAGGTATATGTAAACTTGGGAAAGGTTTGAGCTAGTTTAGTTTTAAAGCATAAGGTATTGGGTGAAAGAGAGAGTTTATGCATTAGATTAAGTCCCATAGATAAGTCCCTAACATGTGTACCTAATAATTAGGCAAAGATGCTGAGGAGAAGTGGCAAGTAAAGCAAGCAGACTGAGGAAAGGAATGTTGACCCTACCAGCGGAGGTCCTGAAGTAAGACGGGACTTAGATCCGATGGGGAAAAGAGCTAGAGACTTAGTAGAGTAGGAAGCAACTTCTGCAACGAGTCCAGTACACAAAGGGTAGATGTAGAACCCCAGATGGAGGATCGAGTATTTAATAGAATCACTTAAAGATTGACAACGAGTGTAGGATCAATCCAGAACGATCCAGAAAAGAAATTCGGTGTCGAGAGGCCGAAAGCTTTAGGAGCCATGACGTTCGATGGAGCCACGGATCCAGTAGATGCTGAGATCTGGTTGGATTTGATTGAGAAATGTTTTAAGGTTATGAGGTGCCCTGAGGACCGTAAAGTCGAGTTAGCGGCATTCTTGCTATAGAAAGGGGCTGAGAAGTGGTGGAAAGTGATAGAAGCCAGAAGGAATAGTTCGAAAACTATGACTTGGTCTGAGTTTAGACAAGTATTTGAGGATAAATACTACCCTTGTTCTTTTAAAGAAGCAAAGAGGGAAGAATTCCTTAGGCTAACTCGGGGAGTGATGATGGTTACTGAGTAAGAACAAAGATTTACTAGTTATCTCAGTATGCCCTTCTGATCATCGCGGAAGAGATGAAGAGCTGTAGAAGATTTGAAAATGGCCTAAGAAGAAAGATACGTACACCCGTTACCTCTACATCCAATTGGGTGAATTTCACTCAGTTAGTTGAGACCGTTATACGAGTAGAGTAGAGTGCTACAAGGGAAGATGTACTCTAGCCAGGTGAAGGACAGTTTAGAATGCCTAGAGAAACAAGAAATAAGAGATTTAGATCCCCGTTCTCTAGAAAGTCGGGTATAAGAAGTTTTGGAGGCACGGGCCAGCAAAGTTCAGGTCAAAAAAGGTCAAGACCTATAGCTAGACCGAGTGGTAGATCAGTATCAGGTTGTGCTAGTGAGTCAGTAGCTAGTATAGGGAGGAAACCACTTTGTGTAAACTGTGGTAGGCCTCATATAGGAATATGTTATGGTAATAGGAATGTGTGCTTCCATTGCGGACAAGCTGGGCATTTCAAGAGAGATTGTCCTCAGCTAGGTCAGGGAGCACAAAGTGAGCAAAGAGGAGTTACACAGACTGTAAACCAACCTAGAGTGATTGGAACTAGAGGTGAGGGATCCGGTATAGCTAAGTAGAGAGGGGTAGCTGGACGACTTCAATAGCAATAGCAGGGTAGAGTAATCGCTATGACATACCAGGAAGTGGAAGAGGCTCTGAATGTCGTAACTGGTATGATAACTTTATGTAATCAATCCGCTTATGCATTATTTGATCCTGGTGCTACGCACTCATTCATATCTAGCATGTGTACAATACATATAGATAGAATTTTTGAGAATATGAATGAGAATTTGTTTATCTCTACAACTGTAGGAGATACTCTAGCTGTACATGAGTATTACAGGAATTGTGAAGTAATTCTTGGAAATCAGAGTTTTCGGGTTGACTTGATTCCATTAGAATTACTAAAGTTTGATGTTATCCTAGGTATAGATTTCCTAAGTAAACACTATGCCACTATGGATTGTTTTAAGAGAGAAATAGTGTTTAGGAAACCAGGTGAAAAAGAAATAGCCCTAGTGGGAAGTAAAAGAATATTTCTAGGAAGTTTAATATCAGCAGTGAAGGCTAGGAAATTGTGGAGTAAAAGATCGAAGCCTATTTAGCCTATGTAACAGTTTCACAGGATAAGAAACTGAAACCTAAGGATGTACCTATGGTACAAGAATTCTTAGATGTATTCTCTAAAGAGTTACCAGGCTTACCATCTGACAGGAAACTAGAGTTTACTATTGAGTTAGTTTCGAGTACAACACATCCAGGCACCATATAGGATGGCACCAACAGAACTCTGAGTTAAAAGTTAAGTTACAGGAACTTGTGGATAAGGGGTACATTAGACCTAGTGTGTCACCTTGAGGAGCGCCAGTCTTGTTTGTTAAGAAGAAAGACAGTACTCTTAGATTATGTATAGACTATAGACAATTGAATAAGGTGACCATTAAGAATAAGTACCTATTACCTCATGTAGATGATCTCTTCGATCAGTTAAAGGGAGCCACAGTGTTCTCTAAGATAGATTTGAGATCGGGTTATCACTTGTTGAAGGTGAAAGACACTGATGTTCCAAAGACTGCATTTAGAAGTAGGTATGGACATTATAAGTTCCTAGTAATGTCATTTGGATTGACAAATGCTCCTGTGGTATTTATGGACTTGAAGAATAAGATATTTCATCATTATTTGGATCAGTTTGTGATGGTTTTCATAGATGATATAGTAATGTAGTGCAGAGAAGCACAAGGAACATCTGAGGATAGTGTTACAGATTCTAAGAGAAAATGAATTATATGTCAAATTTAGTAAGTGTGATTTTTGGTTAAATCAAGTCGTATTACTTAGGCATATAGTTTTCGCTGATGGAGTTAGCGTTGATTCCCAAAAGATAGAAGCAATAGTTAACTGGGAACGACCCCTGAATGTAACCGAAGTACGTAGTTTTCTGGGTTTAGCAGGTTATTATAGGAGATTCGTGGAGGGTTTTTCTAAGATAGCTCTGCCTTTGAAAAATCTGACCAGGAAAGATGTGAAGTTTGAGTGGTTGCAAGAATACGAGCATAGTTTTCAGGTACTGAAATAGAGGTTAGTAATAGCACCAGTATTAACTCTACCTGTACCAGGTAATGAGTTTGAGGTTTATTGTGATGCATCCCGACAAGGGTTAGGATTTGTGCTGATGCAAGAGGGAAAGGTAGTAGCTTATGCTTCTCAACAGTTAAAGAAGCATGAATGTAACTACCCTACACATGATTTGGAGTTAGTGATAGTTGTGTTAGCTCTAAAGTTGTGGAGACATTACTTGTTTGGTGAGCGGTGTCATATATTTACGGATCATAAAAGTCTAAAGCATATCTTTGATCGAAGGAACTGAACTTAAGACAAAGAAGATGGCTTTAGTTGATCAAGGATTATGATTGTACCATTGACTATCACCAAGGTAAAGCAAATGTGGTAGTTGGTGCTTTAAGTTGAAAAACCAGATCAGCTAGAGCTAGTATCAATTAAGTGAAGGGTACACTGATTCATGAGTTGTATAGTGCTAGGGTAGCATTATCAATCGGCCAAAAAGGAGGGTTACTAGCTTCATTTCAAGTGCGTCCTATGCTTGTAGAAGATATTCTATGTGAACAATTAAAGGATTCTGATCTTCAGAAGTTAGTTGAAGAAGTGGATAAAGGATTGAGGACGGACTCCCAATTAACAGCTGACAAAGTGCTATTGAAAGAAGGTAGGATATGCATACCTAAGGATTATCACTTAAACAAGCTATTCTATAAGAAGCACATAGTTCGGCCTATGCTATGCCTTCAGATAGTACGAAGATATACAGAACATTAAAGAGATCGTACTGGTGGCCTGATATGAAACGATAGATAGCAGAGTATGTTGACAGGTGCCTCATATGTCAACAAGTTAAACCAGAAAGACAGAGGCCAGCAAGATTAATCCAATCTCATTACCAGAGTGGAAATGGGAGCATATTACGATGGATTTCTTGTTTGGATTACCTAAGACAACAGCGAGCTATGATGGTATATGGGTAATTGTGGATAGATTGACAAAAACAGCTAAGTTTTTACCTGTTAAGGTTACTTATACCCTAGACCAATTAGCCAAGTTGTATGTTGATCAAGTCGTAAGTCCGTTTTAAGCTCCAGTTTCAATTGTATCAGATTGAGACTCCAAATTTACATCAAAGTTTTGGCCTAGTTTGTAGAAAGCTATAGGAACCAAGTTATATTTTAGTACTACTTTTCATCCACAGACAGATGGTTAGTCTGAAGGGACCATCCAGACATTAGAGGACATGCTGAGAGCATGTATATTGGAATTCAAAGGTAGTTGGGATACGCATCTGTCGTGAATCGAATTTGCGTATAACAAAAGATAACATTCGAGTATCGGGATGGCACTGTATGAGGCATTATACGGAAGACTATGTAGAACTCCGATATTTTGGAATGAAGTCGGTGAAAGAAAATTACTAGGTCCAGAACTCGTACAACAGACATCAGACAACGTTAAGATTATAAAAGATAATCTTAAGATGGCTCGAGATAGGCAAAAGAGTTATGCTGATAAGCGGAGAAGAGAATTGGAATTTGAAGTTGGTGATAAAGTATTTCTGAAGTTATCTCCGTGGAAAGGAATACTCAGATTCGATAGGAAAGGGAAATTAAGCCCCAGATATATTGGACCTTACGAGATAATAGAAAGAGTTGGCCCAATGGCGTATCGATTGAATTTACCTTCAAAATTATCTTGTATTCATGATGTGTTTCATGTGGCAATGCTTATAAAGTATGTGCCAGATCCTACCCACGTGTGTCTCGAGCAACCGGTACAGTTGAAAGAGAATTTGTTCTTATGAAGAGAAACCAGTGGAGATTCTTGACAGAAAAGAACAGGTTTTAAGGAATAAGACAATCCCATTGGTAATGGTACTATGGCGAAACCATAGCATGGAAGAAGCAACGTGGGAAGCCGAAGAGCAAATCAGAAACCAGTATCCACAGTTGTTTAATTGGCAGACTTGTAGCGAAATTTTGAGGACGAAATTTTTATAAGGGGGAGGTAAATGTGAACCCCGAATCCTAATTTCTCTACTTAAGTATGTTCCCTACTAAGACTAGTGTGGTGAGTAGGTTGATGTGGAAATTAGTGTGTAATGGTAGGGAAAAGAATGGAGATTTGAATAAAAGAGGAAATTTGGAAGTTTTAACTCTGGGGGAAAATTTGGAAAAGTTGGCTAAATATAGAATTTTGTGTGGGATGCGTTGGAAGGGACCAATGCGTTGGAAGGGTGTGTTGATGATGGCATGCAGCTGAAGAAGGAAAAATGGAAATGATGTGTTGGATACATTAGATGCGTTGGATGCATTGGATGCGTTGGATGCATTGGTGAAGGAAGGAAAATGGAAGTGAGGCATTGGGATGGAACGAGGGCTGGAGGGTGGCATGCATCGAGCAACCTCGGCCAAATGCCCAGCCATGTGTCAAACACTGCCGAGCCTACCGAGCGGCCATGCCCATGCGTCCATGCCTTTGCAGCGAGCGCCCTGTCAAACACCCCTACCATGCAGCCATGCTTGTCCATGCGGCTGAGCAAGCGAGCGATGGCCAACCTATGGAGCACGCCCATGTGTCGGTGGCCAGCACCATGCACCCATGCCAAGCAAGCCTTGCACTGCTACCTAGTGAGCCATGCGTCGAGGATGAGCGGTCACCCTATGCATTGGTGATGGCTAGCTCTTATGATGGCTAAATTGGATTGCGATGGCTAAGTTGAATTGTAATGGTAGTGAATTGGCTTGCTATGCATTGATGATAGTCTAGGCATTGAGTATGGACTATGCGTTGAACATCCAAGAGTTGGACGCATATAGAGGATGAGATCACATGCGAAACGTCATCAAACCATGTGTTTTCTTGGGAGGAAAGCATTAAGCCTTAAAAATTTGAGGTGGTGGCATCATATTGGAAGCTCATGCATTGGCTACACAGGACGAAGACACTTAGGTTGCACTAATCAAAATGATGTGTTGGTAGTGTGTGGGAGAAACACTTGGCCATGCAGCCATGTAGGTGGTGCCAACTCTGGGGAATGTTTGGACGCCTATAAATAGAGCCAAGAGACTTCATTTTAGATCAAAATTCAAAAATACACTAAAAAGAGTGGGAAAGTTGAGCAAACCTTGCGTTGGAGCCAAAATCCATGCGTTGGTCATAGTATATGAAAGAGGACGCATTGGACAGTGAAGTCTAGAGAGCAGCATCAACTTAGGACGAGGAGTTCTCCCAATTTACTTGTGCGTTTGTCGTGATTTCAAAGCCATCTGATAGCTCTGAAAGTCTAGTTTTCAGGGTAGATGCATGAGGAAAATCTCAAAGGGATCAGGCTGGAAACTGAGAAGAAGACAGAAGGGTCGTCCAAAACTTGAGCCAATCTTGAAGATTTTATGATTCCGGCCAAACCACGAGAGGTTCTGAGCTCAAAGTTTAGGGTAAGCTTCTTGAGACATTTTAGAATATTTTTGTATAAGGAAGTATCTCAAAATAAGATTTAGAACTATGAGTAATTTGAGCTGAAATTTAAATCTGGATTCTAGGGGTGAAAAGGGAGCTCGACGTAGAAAAGGGAGCTACTAGACTGGCTAAAACGTTTTGACTAAAACATTTGCTTAAAATGTTTGATTACAACGTGTTACAGAAAGCATGTTTTAAAGAAGATTATTCTCATACCAGCTAGTTTTACAAAGTGATTTCCAAACAAACCATGAGTTATGTTTTAAACGCATGCATGTGTGATAAATTGTTGAAAAGCGATTTATATGTGTTAAATATACTCAGCATGCGTTAGTACCTTTAAAGCCATGTTTTTATATGTGTTATACTTTACATGCTTTAAAGAGAAAAAGTCATTTATGACTAGTTTTACTTAAAACACGATACCGAAGGACATTTGAGAAGGTATCCGCCCAACTAGATATCGAAGGACTTTGAAAAGGTATCTATAGGTACTGAAGAACATTTGAGAAGGTACAAACCAACTAGATACTGAAGGACATTTGAGAAGGTATCTGAATAGAAGTACGTAAGGTGTAACGGTACTTAGTATGGCCACGTGCACGTAGGTAGAGTCTGAGATTGAGCGAAAGGGTTCTCTCTTGATCAGTAGTTGGCGTTAGGATTGTTTTTACCCACAGTAGGGTTATCCTCAACTGAGAAACAGTTTTACTGTTTTATGATTAAAATAGCTTTATATGTTTCATGCTTGGAAAAATGTTTATACTACAGTACAAGTACTGTAGAAGCTTATATTTCAGTTAAACTCTTTATTGAGATTTAGGTGGTTTTTGTTAATATTGTACACATGTTACTGTTGTTCATATAGGGACTAGAGTTGTTGGGTTTTGGGACTTATAAATATAGTGCTGTAATGACTCTAAATATGTTATGTTTCTAAATTAATAAATTTTTGGCCTAAAGACATTTTGTTGTATATAAGTTATATTTTGGTATCAGAGTTATTCCACAAGAGTTATTAGGCAGTAAGTGTCAGCCAAAGGGTTGATAACTGCTGCAGTCATGCCCTTCTCTAGCCAAGAGGGTGGTCTGGGTCGGGGTGTGACAGCTGACTTGTAGAAATACAAGTTACTTATGCTGCCTTATTCAAATATTGTGGCCAAAAGAGAGAAAATATGCGTCGATTGTATGAAAATTAGCTACGAAATACAATAATTATAAATTATTGCAAATACACCCACTAAGACCATTAAGATGGTAGAAAAGGATATTTTAAGTCTTTTTTTGTAGGAAACCAGGTCACCACTTGCAATCAAGCCTCAGAGAGAAACTAAACAACACATCTCCATCGCATTGCGCCCATCAAATCAATACTGAAGAGATGATCAACGCAATGACGACACAATGCGACAGTCGATCCAGAGCTGTACTTCAATCGCATGCGGTAATAAAAACAACACCGCATGCGAACACACGATCGAAAGATGCAAATGAGCAAAGCAAACATGAAGGATTGTAACACGTGTACAACTAATCATTGTGCATATTCGACAGACTGATTGCATAACAGAAGGAATATTTATTCCACCATTTTCGGACATTCCATAACAATAAAATGGGGACCACAAGTTACAAAGCCAAAGCCTTTAGCCTATAAATACCCTCAAAGAATTCACTAAAAGATATAATTGATACGAGGGATAATTGATACAAGGCTATTGAAAGAGAGCTGATCTGAGTGCTGATCAGATGAAATTCGGGAAGAGAAGAGACAAGGCCGAGAGGTGAGTTTCAGTGCAATTCTGCCAAATCCCCGCCGAGAAGCTCTGTACTTAGATCCCTTTTACCGGTTGAGGAAGCCTGAGAAGGAAGCTCATCCTTCCATTCACTCCATCGACGTCGGCAAGCGATTCTCCATTCCAGATCTGTGCCAAGACGTTGGCGCTTATTTGTATTTGTTTCTAACTCTCATTCATCAATTGTATTTCATCTTCTTAATCTCTTCATTCACAACCATGTATCAGACGCCAAATAGTATTATTGAATGTCTTGATCATTTCCATTTCCACTTTTCTGTCTATTTCCGTTCCTCCATAAATCATTTTCTCCATGATGTTTTCTTAATCCCTTGGTGATTAATATGAATTAAACAAGTAGCTTAATCTGTGCTAAAGAAATAAATATGTTTAGCTAGGGCATGCTAGACGACATCTTCACCTGTGAGAGCAGAAGTGAAGATGCCATTCTGATCTGTCGAGAGAAGGTTAGAAGAATGCATTAACTAAAGCGAGAAGTATCTCCAGAGATGGAAGCAACCTTGCGTTCATTACATTTGTCCCTGTTTCACCATAGAGATGTGGGAACGCGGCGATCACCGAGAGGTGTACGCAAAGGGAAAAGCGGAACCGTACTTATGCCTTTAATGCAATTAAGGAACTTGCGAAGTTTGTACTAATTATCTTTTCCCTTTCTGCTTCACACATAAGACTTGCCACCGCATAACACGATCTTTGTATAATCTTCACAGTCAGTCTCAACCTCAGTATCTTGTATCATGAGTCCTGTATCTTGTATCATCATAGCTTAGGTTTATTTTATCGCACTCTACCTTTACTGCAATTTAGTTATTATCGAATTTTTATCACTTACCTTTACTTTATCGCATTTTCAAATACCTGTACACACAACCTTTTTATAAATTGAAAAACCCCTGGTCGCATATACCACAAATGTAAGGCAATAACCTCAAAAACCCCTATTTTTGACCTCGGATCACACCGAGAATCTTACGATGGAATTATACTTGGTTCCAATGCAAGGAAACTTGTGATAGCGCATAGTATACTACAAGATTCTCATAAATAATGCATATCTAGAAGTAGTATCGCATAATGAAAATAAAGTCATCATTCATTCATGCGTTGTATGGCATATATTACAAGTTTATGGTAATGCATCTCACATTCTATTCTTGCATCATTGTACATCTTATGCTCCATCAGCTGCAGTGCTTTGTTTCGATAGAGACGACGAAACAGAGGTTCCAGATCGTGTAGCTATAGCTAAATGATCGGGTAGCTTTTGTTATGCGATCCTGTAGGTTTTGCTACAAGGTCGTGTAGCATTTGCTAAACGATCGCATAGCTAATGCTATGCGATCGTGTAGAGCTTGCTACACAATTGCGTGGTGTTTGCTACAAGATCGTATAGGCACTCCCTGAACGATCGCGCAGTTTATTGGATGTTGAACGCATGCTTGACTACTACATGATCGCGTAGGCTTTTGTGCTCATCACATAGTCTTTAGCTACACGATCGCATAGTCCTATTCCACGCATGGATGCTTGCTACATGATCGCATAGACTTTCATTCTCATCGCATAGTCATTAGCTACGCAATCGCATATACTCAACGCATAACTACTCGACGTATGGAGTGTTTGCTACATGATCAATTACAAGGTGTTATTTGAAGAGCGGTTCGGTTCGTGTGATTCTTCACCTGTTCCAAACTGGTTGACTCAAATTTTGTAATAGTTAGCCTTTTAAATTAAATATAAATGTGATTTATGTTTTATATTATATGTCATAATGTATGTCATATAGTTATAAAACCCACCATAGGTTATGCATTTATTTTCATGCATAATTTTATATTATAAGTGTTATAATTTATGAGTATGCATGATTTAAATTATGCTAAGCATGCTCATGCATCATATAGTGTAAATGTTATAGTATATGTATGCATGCATTATAGCATATCCATGCATCATTTATATTATAAGTGTTACAATATATGGTTGAATGGTTGTATGGAATGTATGCTATAGCATGGTTCATTACTTAGTTATATAAATGCTATATATATTAGTAATGAATGAATATTGCATGAAGCATGACATTACCTTAGGTTAATTTATAAATGTTATAATTAACTAAAGTATGTCTAGCATCTAATGGTTGGTTTTGAACTGTTTCATTTATTTATTATTGTTATAACTAAATGAAATTAGAATTAAAATCAATAATAAAGAGTTGCATGCAAACCTTGGGCTATAATCATTTTTTAAACTTGTTTTGGAATATGACTGAGATAGACCTAAGATCACATTTCTAATGAGATTAGAAATCTAAGTTTAATTTTTTAAATCAGTTTAGTAGAATTAAATTGATTCTTAATAAAATATTAAATATGTAAAAAATGTATCTATTGTTAGTATTCGTGTCCTAATTCTCCCGGAGTCTCATTGTTTTGTAAAGATGCACATTGTTCAATGCATAAATATAAGTGTTATTTAATTCTAGCATTTACTCATATCCAATAAATAAAGCTCCTTTGTTATCTTATATGAACTTAAGCATGTATATGTGATATACAAGTGGATTATGCCATAAGTCATAACCTAAATCGATATGTAGTATAAGGATTAAGGTGGGATACCTGATCCTGATGACACTACAGATACGACCCGCTTTGTAGAGATTGGAAAGTGTTGTAAACTACTACAGATGGTAGATCCTGACCATTCGTGTGAAGACGTGGAGCGGGGGTGTCCAATACAAAGAGTTTGTATAAGACCTGGACCACGAGATGACTAGACTCTGTATATAACGCCGTTGATACTAGAGACTTGCATCTCACCTAAACAACCATAGATGACACGACCTCAATCCTGAGTGTTTTGTGAACTTCTGCCTTTGAGGGCGGTCCTTTGATTAGTATGGGTGAGAGTGGCCAGATTGCCAACTCAACATGCCTACCTTTTTGGGGTCTTTTCTGATTTGGGAGCTGGGAACTCAATCCACAATATGAAATTCACTCCTTTCCCGAAGCAAGGATAAGTAGAGAGATTGCTCCCTTGAGGGCTGATTCCAAAGCTTGAACATAGTGGCCACAACTTCTCTTTGGAAGAGAAGACTCAGTCATAGTAGGACTATGAATTATGTTCACTAGAGGGATCAGTGGTACTTAAGGAGACAAATGTAACTACAGGGGCATAAGGATTATTGGCCCAGCTATACTTACGAGCGACTTGTGAAGGGTTGTTGCACTGCTGATTGGTTAAAAAGGACACATAATATATCTATAGTGAGGAGAGCTCATCTATCGGTCTTTAGTGGAGGGCTTGGCAGTTAATGGATGGTGGATCCCATGACTAAAGAGTGTAGTCAGTTATTCACGTACCATTGGTAGCTTGGATTCAGGTTGAGGATCAGCTCTTGGTGTTGATTTGAAATGTTCAAATTGACAAGAGGTATTTTGATTATATTTGATATAATCGGTATGATGTAGGAGATACATCTAGGGGAGGAATGATGTAAATGAGATTTACATTAAGTACCATGGAATAGAAAAAGAATTATGGTTTATATGTTTTATGAGATGAAATATTAAAACTATAGGTTATAAATATAGTATGATAAGTTGGTTATCATTTATATTTATAATAATATTAATTATTAGATAATTAATATTTTTTCTTTTAAACAACCAAATGTAGTGGGTGGTTGGATCATGGTAACCGTGAGTATAAAGGAAAGTGTTTCCTATTTTTTAAAAAAGAAGAAGTTTTTACAAAAGTTTGAAAAGATTTTGAAAAGATTTTGTCACACCTCACCCTAGATCACCCTCTTAGCCTAGAGAAGGGCATGACTGCAGCAGTTATCAACCCTTAGGCTGACACTTACTGCCTAAAAAACTCTTGCGGAATAACTCTGATACCAAATACAAATTATATGCAACGGGACGGTTGTAGGCCCACAATTTATTAACTTAGAAACTTAAAATGTTTAGAGTATTTACAACATTAGATTTACAAGTCCCAAAACCCACAAACCCTAGTCCCTATTTTGAACATAGTAACATGTGTACAATATTAACAGTAACCACCTAGCAAACGGTTACAAGTCTTTTGGTCTTTTAGTGGTAGAGTAGATACTGAGCTGTCTTCAGAGAATTTGACCGCTACCTGGGGGGGGGGGGGAACAAAAACATTTGAAAACGAGGTGAGCTTAGCCCAGTGAGTGACCGAGAAATGCAGTAAATTCTCATGCATAATTTCATAAAATAGTTTTATCTGAAATATAAACTTTTGCAGCATAAATATTTTCCAAGCATAAATTATATAAAGCTGTTTTAAACATAAAACAGTAAAATCATTTCTCAAGTCAAAGTACTGTATATCTAGTAAAATAATCCCAACACCAACTACTAGTCCAGAGAGAACCCTTTTGCTCAATCTCTGACTTTATTCATCTGTGGCCACACTAAGTACCTTTACACATTAGGTACTACTGCTTAGATACCTTCTCCTTGTACTTCAGTATCGAGCTACTAGGATACCTTCTCCAACATACTTCAGTATCCCGTTGTCTTGGTACCTTCTCAAACGTACTTCAGTACCAATAGATACCTTCTCCTTGTACTTCAGTATCTAGTTGGGTGGATGCCTTCTCCTTGTACTTCAGCATCTCATTTTACCAAAACCATTTATAAACGACTTTTCTCTTTAAAGCATGTATAGTATAACACATATACAACATAGCTTTAAAGATGGTAACGCATGCTAGATAAAATCAATACATATACATATGTAAATAGTTTTTCAACAATATGCATGCATTCAAATCACAATTCAAACTTGCTTGGAAACCACTTTAGAAAACTAGTAGGCATGAGAATTATTTTCGCAAACATGCTTTCTGTCAAACATTTGCAATCAAAATAGTTTAAAAATGTTTTAGTTCGAAAAAATTTTAGCCACTCACCTCGTACTGTTAGGAACTTTTCACTCTAGTAGCTCCTCAGGTCCTTTTCACCCCTAGAATTCAGATTCAACTTACAACTTAGATTACTTATAGTTCCGAACCTTATTTGGAAATACTTCCTTCTAAAACTTATTCTAAAATGTCTTAGGAATCTTACCCTAAACTTTCAGCTCAGAATTCCTCGTGGTTTGGCCGGAATCTCAAAATCTTCAAGACTAGCCCAGACTGATCTGACAGTCTGACCCTTCTTCCTTCTTCTCAACCTCCAGCCAACTTCCTTTGAGCCTTTTCCTGCTGGAGCCCTACTCTTAAAACTAGACTTCTAGAGCTTTCAGATGGTTTTGGAATCACTCCAAACGCACGAGTATATTGGAAGATCTTCTCGTCCAAATCTGTCTCTTATACACATCTAGATGTGTATAAGAGACAGTAGGTGAGGCGTGGGCATAACATTCGAATCGGACAAAGCAAGGCTAACACATAGGCACTCCTGCTCTTTCCACTCTCGACAGTGTCGCTCACTCCACTCTCAGCAGTGTCGCTCTCTCTCTTCTTGCTGGTCTCGCTCTCTTCACTCTCGCTCTCTCCAGCAATCTCGCTGGTCAGCTCTCTCCAATCTCACTCTCCCTATTGCTCTCTCCAACTTTAACTTTTCTCTCCACCCTTGCTTTCTTCAGCTTTCTCGCTGGTCTCACTCTCTCCACTCTCGCTCTCTCCAGCTTTCTTGTTGGTCTTACTCTCTCCCATCTTCTATCCAATCTCGCTCTCTCCCATTTCCTCTCCAATCTCGCTGGTCTCGATCTCAATGATCTCGCTCTCAACGATCTCGCTGATCTCACTCTCAACGATCTCGCTCTTAGCTACTGCGATCATTGTTCCCCGTATATATTTTTTTTACCCGTTTACTCACCACTTAATGATATTTTTACACGGATCTTCCAGGATAATTCCAAAATAATATTTTCTATATTTTTCCTTAATTCCTTACTCCGTACTTCACCTAATTTTTCATACTTAGCCGTATTCTTCCCTGAATTTTCCAAAATCTTCATATTATTCCACATTAATTCCACGTACTTAATTTCTATATTTATTCCCACTTAATATTTTCCCCAACTTTTCCAATATTATTTTCTCCTTTCAAATCTCCATTCCTTCTTTCATCAATCACACTAACTGTTTTCAACAACCTATTTATTATACAAATTTCATTACAATTTTACCAATTAAAGCTCAACTTAATTTATTCAAAGAAAATCTACTCAACACTTAGAAATTTCCTTCCCCTTAACTTAGGATTTAACTTTCACTTAGTTAATTCCTTTTATCACTTGCTTAAGTAAGGAAAATAGAAATCCGGGTTTCACAGATTTTGAGTTCTCTCTCTGGCAAAAAAAACTCACGAAAGTCATCAAGTAAATACAGATTTACTAAACGGTGGTTGGGCGAGCTAAATGATCGTGCAGATGCGAGCTAAATGATCGTGCAGTGTTTACTAAACGATCGCATAGCTTGTTAGACGATCGTTGGCCCAAGGTACACGATCGTGTAGAGTCTATACGCGACAAACCGAGCTAGACGATAGAGCTAAACGATTGCATAGCTTTTGCTAGACGATCCCATATTTTATCTAAACGATTGGGCATTGACCTATACGATAGGTCTCCGACTTTTCCCACTTACCCAGTCGTGTATGTGATCGTTGTTTCCTCCATTCGTCTGCCTCATACCAAGTACGAATAGAGCCCACCCTCTAGATTCTCACATCAAGAATACCAAAGTCGTCTTCTTGGTGGTGTCAGACTCAACTCAACACTATTGAGGTTTTCTGGATGATGTTCGTGGTGTGGTGTTGCGGAGGAGTCCATTTACTGTTGAAAAGTTGTTCGTAACCGAGGAGATCGTTGAGGACAAGCGCGAAGTGTTCGTGTGATGTTTCGATCCTATAGATCGAGCACTCATGGTTGCAGTTGTTTGATCAGAGTCATGCATCAGAGCGTGGAGACGTTTTTGCATATATGCGTAGAGTTCTCTTTATGCATTTGTTGTTCATGCTCTAATTTCTGGAATTATTTGTATAACTGTTTGTTTGAAGTTGACTGTAAATGACTTGTTGATTCATGATTGTAATTTGGAATAGTCTTGCTTCTGCTACTCATGGAAATCTCGAGTTCGATTTCCTTCATCTATAAGGGGCCTTTTGGCTAAGACGGATGTTGGCTAGGCTAGGGTACTTATGTTGATGGAAACATCACACCCCTACCTGGGAACTTACCTGGAAAGGTGAATTAGATAGATTTGTTACCTGTATGCAATTTGATGAAACTCAATTAAAGAGTTTAATGAGACTTGAATCAAAATTGTTTAATCATCCAATACAAGAGTTGTTTTTTAGCAAATTAAATAGGCACCAAGATAAAATCAGTAGCCGAATTTTCATATGTTAATTAACCCTAGGTAGAACACTCAGTGAGTGGAAAATGGGGATAATTCATTTTAACCTCTACACGTTTCTTTCTAAAAGTTCACATCGTGAGATCTACTCTCGGCCTCAAGGCACCATGGGTGTTCCCCTATGGAAGGCAATTGGGTAGGTCAATCTCAAGGTGAATGAAGAGAGTGTTTATATTAAGTGGGACCGAGATGTGTGACAACACATCCCTCGGTCTCTCTCATTAGGTTGAATAAAGTTTCATTCATCGCCTCGAAGCATCATGGGTATCCCCTTAAAGGATGGTTGTACTGCATGATGCTTTATTTGATCTCTAGAAATGGATAGGGTTGCTTTAGTTTTATGTTCCAAACGGCTTTTCCTATAGTTGGCTAATAGAGGCGGAACTCTAGAACCTAAAATGAGGGGTTACACATACACAAAACTGTTAAGGATGTTAACAAATTCTAGGCTGAACAATGGTGACTATTAGTTACAGTGACAAGGAGTTATTTCTATCTAATGGTTGAGAATGTCTCATTTCAATGAAGGAGTACTTGATTACCCTATGATGACTTTTGTCCTACCTCACTGAAGAATCATTGCAAAATAGATGTCACTTAGGGTACACTAGACTATTTTGCTAAAAATTGATTGCTTTTCTAAAAGTGTTTTAATGCATGTAGACTAAAATAAATTTGTTCTTTTTTCTGCAAATTTAAAATGACTATCGCTACTCTCGATTTACTAGCCGCCAATAAATTAATGGGAGAAAACTACGCTAGTTGGAAAACATGATCAACACTATTCGAATCATCAATGAACTTCACTTTGTCTTAATGGAGGAGTGTGCTCCTATTCCACCTGTTAAAGCTCCTCGAAATGTTAGGGAAGCATTTGAGAATTGGATAAGAGCAAACGAAAAGGCTCGAGTGTATATCTTGGCAAGCCTTAATGAAGTCTTGGCCACGAAGCATGAGCTCATGCTCACAGACTGTGAGATCATGGAGTCACAGAGGGGAATGTTTGGACAACCGTCTGCATAGCTCAAGCACGACACTCTGAAGTACATCTTCAATGCTCGTATATAAGAAAGGGCATCTGTTCGAGAACTTATTCTGGACATGATGATCCACTTCAACGTGGCGGAGATGAATGGGTCAAGCATCGATGAGGCCAAGTTAGCATCATACTGGAAATTTACATGAAAGTTTCCTGCATTTTTGTAGCAATGTTGTTCTGAATAGGATTGACTACAACCTGACTACCATACTCAACGAGCTATAGACCTTTCAATCCTTATTGAAAAGCAAGGAGAAAAAGGGTGAAGAAAATGTTGCTTCATCTTCTAAAATGTTCCACAAAGGTTCGACCTCTAGAACTAAGTCTGTACCTTCTTCCTCCAACACCAAAAAGTGGAAGAAGAAGAAGAAGGGTGGAAAGGGGAAGGTTGCTGCTAACCTAGAAGTTGCTGCATCAAGGGGTACACAACCATTCAGATTTGATGAAGGAAAATCTTTCCATTGTAACCAGGATGGGAACTAAAAGAGGAACTACCCCAAATATTTGGCAGAAAAGAAGAAGGCAAAAAAAAGTATATGTGACTTGCTTGTCTTAGAAACTTGTTTAGTGGAGAATAATGATTCATCCTGGATTATTGACTCTAGAGCCACTAACCGTGTTTGTTCTTCATTTCAAGGAATTACTTCCTGGGGGCAACTTAATACTGGTGAGATGAAGATGTGAGTTGGAACTGGGTACGCCGTCTTAGTTGTGGCAGTGGGAGGTCTCCATTTGACTTTAAGAGCCAATTTCTAATTTTGAATTATGTATTTGTAGTTCCTGATTTAAAAAGGAACTTAAATTTCTGTAAAGTGCTTGTTAGAAAAAAATTATCATTTAAACTTTTCTTTTAATAAAGTGTTTATTACAAAGAATGTTGTTGATATATGTTCTGCTAAATTGGAAAACAATTTGTATGTGCTAAGTCCATTAGCAACAAATGCCCTCCATAAGATAGAGATGTTTAAAACTATTGTAACTCAACATAAAAGACTTAGAATTTCTCCTAAGGAAATTGCCCAACCTCAGCACCTAAGACTAGGACACATCAATCTCAATAGGATTAAGAGGTTGGTGAATAATAGACTTCTAAGTGAGTTAGATGAAAATTCTTTACCCGTGTGTGAGTCATGCCTTGAAGGCAAGATGACTAAGAGGCCTTTTACTGGAAAAGGTCATAGGGCCAAAGAACCTCTAGAGCTAGTACATTTAGACGTTTGTGGTCCAGTGAATGTAAAAGCAAGGGAGGTTATGAGTATTTCATCACTATTACTAATGATTATTCTAGATATGGGTACGTTTATTTAATGCAACATAAGTCTGAATCTTTTGAAAAAGTTCAAAGAATTCAAGGCTGAAGTTTAAAATGCATTAAACAAAACATTTAAAACATTTCAATTTGATTGAGATGGAGAGTTGATGGATTTAACATTCCAGAACTATATGATAGAACATGGAACTGTATCCTAACTCTCAGCACTTGGTACACCTCAGAAAAATAGTGTATCGAAAAGGAGAAATCGAACTCTGTTGGACATAGTTCAGTCTATGATGAGTTACGCTTCCTTACATGACTCGTTTTGGGGTTATGTAGTGGAGATTGCAGTGTATATCCATAATTGTGTTCCTTTCAAATAGCGTTTCCAGAACACCTTTGGAGTTATGTAATGGTCGTCAAACTAGTTTACGTCATTTTAGAATCTGGGGTTGCCCAACACATGTGCTTGAGGCTAATCCTAAGAAATTGGTACCATGTTCAAGGTTATGCCTATTGGTAATCTACCCTAAGGTAATGAGAGGTGGTTACTTCTCTGACCTTAAAGAAAACAAAGTATTTGTATCCTCAAATGTTACATTTCTTGAGGAAGACCACATAGGGGAGCATAGGCTCAAAAGTAAAATTGTGTTGAATGAGATTTCCAAAGAAACTACTGAATCTTCAACAACAGTTTTTGAAGAACCTAATACCTCAACAAGAGTTGTTGATGTAGGTTCATCTACTAGGTCAAATCTACCTCAAGTGTTGAGGAAACCTCGGCATAGTGGGAGGATTGCGAACCCACCTATTCGTTATATCGGTTTAATTGAAATCATAGCTATGGTAGCTTATAGCAAAGTTGAGGATCCATTGTCTTACAAGAAGGCAATGGAGGATGTTGACAGAGATGAATGGATAAAGCCATGGATCTTGAAATGGAGTCTATGTACTTCAATTCCGTATGGGATCTTGTAGATCAACCTAATGGGGTTAAACCTAAAGGTTGTAAGTGGATCAACAATAGGAAACAGGGTGCTGATGAGAACGTGCAAACCTTCAAGGCTAGACTGGTGGCAAAGGGTTATACCCAGGTTGAAGGAGTTGATTATGAGGAGACTTTCTCACCTATTGCCATGCTAAAGTCTATCTGGATCCTCATATTATGATAATGAGATTTGGCAGATGGATGTCAAGACTGCTTTTCTGAATGGAAATCTTTAGGAGACCCTTTATATGGTGCGATCCAAGGGATTCATAACCAAAGGTCAAAAGCAAAATGTTTGCAAGCTTAATCGGTCCATTTATGGACTGAAACAAGCATCTCGACCTTGGAACATAAGGTTTGATACAACAATCAAATCTTATGGCTTTGATCAAAACGTTGATGAGCCTTGTGTATATAAGAAGATCATTAAAAGTTTGGTAGTTTTTCTAGTATTGTATGTAGACGATATCCTACTCATTGGGAATGATGTAGATTTATTGACTATAGTTGAGAACTGGCTAGCGACCCCATTCCAAGTGAAAGATTTGGGAGAGGCTTAGTTTATTCTCAATATTTATATATTTCAAGATCGAAAGAACAAAATGCTAGCACTTTCTCAGCGTCGTATATTGACAAGATGCTTGTCAAGTATTCGATGCAGAACTCCAAGAGGGCCTTATTGCCTTTCAGACACGAAGTTACATTGTCTAAGGAATAGTGTCTTAAGCAAACCTCAAAAGATTGACAAGATGAGATGGATCGCCTCTGTTGTAGGCAACTTGATGTATGCGATGTTATGTACTAGACCTGACATCTGCTATACAGTGGGGATAGTGTGTAGATATCAATCTAATCTAGGATTAGATCACTGGACAACCGTTAAGAACATTCTCAAGTATCTACGAAGAACGAGGACTACATGCTCATGTATGGTTCTAAGGATTTTATCCTTATGAGATGAACTCTGATTTTCAGACTGATAAGGATTCTAAGAAATCCACATCAGGATCAATGTTCACTCTTAACGAAAGAGCAATAGTGTGGCGAAGCACCAAGTAGGAGTGCATCACTGACTCCACCATGAAGGCTGAGTATGTAGCGGATTGTGAAGTTGCTAAAGAAGCCGTTTGGTGATAACGAGCAGAAATGTACGTTATTACAGTGCTAAGTTATTAAACAATGAAGGTTTGCATTTATAAAATATGTTAGATTGCGTCCAAAAAGCATTAAATTCATAACATTGTGGTCGCATGCGTTCATCGCATAGAAACAGTTAATTTTTGTATTTTTATGCAGAATATGCGTTGAAGAAAGGTGGAAAGCATGATCACATGAAATCAACAGTCGAGCGCAGTGTTACTGCAAGACTTTGTGGTGATTTGTGCTCACAAACATCTACTCAAGAGGGATTGCCGCATAGAGCCGGCACAACTTTGTGGGTTCATGTAACGCAGGTTTTGATAGGTATGATTGATGATGTTCTATGCTCGAAATGATGTGATAGTACCATTAGATATGCGTTAATGATGGATGTTCATGTAGTATGCCATGCGTTGCCACAAGTTTCCTTACGATAGAACCAAGTGTAATTCCATCGCAAGTTTCTTGGTGTGATCTGAGGTCGAACAGGGGACTGATTTAGGTTATTGTGGTATGTTCATGATATATGCGACCAGGTTTTCAATCCTTAAAAATGTGTTTGTATAGGTATATAAATTACGATAAAATAAAGTAAAGCAGTAATGATGCAATAATAAAATGCAATACAATAAACCTAAGCTCGATGATACAAGATACAGGCTTCATGTTACAAGATGCTAGGGTTAAGGCTGGCAGTGAAAGTTGTGCAAAGACGGGGAATACGGTGGCAAGTCTTATGAACAGAATAGAAAGAGAAAGACAAATAATATAAACAACGCAAGTTCTGAATTGCGTTGAAGTTACAAATGATGTTTCGCTCTTATCTTGGCGTACACCTTTCAGTGATTGGCCGTGCTCCCACATGTCTGTGGTGAAACAGAGACTAACGTAATGAATGCAAATGGAAGTACTACTCGCTTTAGTTAATGCATTCTTCTGACCTTCTCTCGATAGATCAGAATGGCATCTTCACTTCTACTCTCACAGGTAAAGATGTCGTCTAGCATGCCTTAGCTAAACGCATTTTATATCTTTAACACAAATTACGTAATTAGTTAATTCATATTGCTTATTAGGGAATTAAGAAGACATCATGAAGAAAGTGATTGACGGGTGAACGGAAATAGACAGAAAATGATAAAGGAAAGCTATCGAAACATTTAATATCTCTATTAACCGTTTGATACATGGTGTGAATGAAAAGAGAATGAGAAAGTGAAATACAACGATGAAAGAGATAGAACAGATACAAACAGGTGCCAATGTCTTGGCACTGATTCGATGAAGATCTGCTTGTCGAATATGATGGATTTGATGGTAGGAAGATTGCAGCACTTATCCCGTATCCTGTAGCATTTTTTTTCTCTGAAATCAATGGGGTATTTATAGGTGCAGATCTTTGACTCCGACCTTGTGGTCCCTACTTGATTGTCATGTAATTTCGAAGATGGAGGGATATTATTCCTTTTGTTCTGCAATCAGACCGTCAATTCTGCACAACCTATAGTTATACATGTGTCTCAATCCTCCGCTTTTGCATTGCTCAGCTGTATCTTTCGATCATGGATTCACATGCGGTGTTGTTTTTATTACTACATGCAGTTGAAACACAGCTCTGGACCGACTGTGGCATTGCATCGTCATTGCAGTTGATGGGAAAAATGTGACAGAGATGCATTGATCAGTTTCTCGTGTGCCTTGAGCACAAGCGGTGACTTGGTCTCCTGCAAAACAGAGTAAAATTCGACTTGTCTTCCATCTTTATGGTGTTAGTGGGTGTAATTGCAAACATTTATAATTATTGTAATACTATGCTAATTTTCATACAATAGGTGCATATTTACTAACTTTTGGCCGCAATATCTAGATAAGGTGGCATAAATAACTTGTATTTCTACAAGTTATCACACCCCCAAATTTAGATATATGCTTGTCCTCAAGCATATCTTCTACTAAGGCAATCATGCTCAATTCCTCTCCTCTATTTTTGTGACGATTGGTTGCTCCAAATGTTACACTTAGGCACATTACTTGACATCGCAATTTCCTTCTATCCTTGCTAATTCTTAGTAAGCCCTACTTTATTCCTCTATATGACAAAATTCTGCTCAAAGATGCTTTTCTAGTTTTCAAAATAGAATGTTTATCTCTTTTTTGTCAAAAAAACTTGATGTGTCTATATGCGATGAGCAAAACTTTGCGTCATTTATTCACTTAGAGACTGTTGATCATGGTTACACTCTTCGTTTTGGCTTATCTCCACGAGTGTCATGCGGACATCCAGCTACGGTTGTGTGCTAATTTTAACTTCAACTCATGATAATCAGAGGAGTTGTCTCTTGCATTCTCTTTTTTTTTTTGTTTCTTTCTCTTTTTTTTTCTTCATACTGCGTTGTTCTTGGAAACCCACCTTCGTTTTGGCTTGCTCCTACGGGTGTCATACGAACATCCAACTACGAGCAGGCTTCTTTCTCAACTAAATTCTTATCAGGTTGGGACAGCTTGCAGGTTTTACCTTGCGCTGACGTTGGAGTTTTGCATGAATATATATATATAATCGAAAATGGACACATTTTCTTAACTACAGCATAATCTTGATTTCATCTGCTCAGACCTTCCCCACCCCAAAATTTAAAGATGAGCAAGGTCCTCATTGCATGTTTAGAGAGACTAGACAAGCATTTAGAAGAAAGTTTCAAAAAGAATGTTTGAGTAGAACTTTGAAAGATAAAAGGTAAAGTACTGCTAAACTAAGAATTAACTAAGTGTTAGTTAATTTACTAAGTATGGGAAATGTTTCTAAGTATAAATATGTAATACATCATAGCAACGCAATGAAGATTGCAAAAGTAAAAGATTGAGAATATCGCAAGTATTGACAAAGGATGATAAAGAAAAAGGCACAGGCAAAAAGTGGAGTGAATATGTACTCATTGTATTAAATATTAACAAAATATACAATTAATTACCAATGAATGCAATACAAAATTTTTATTGCCTGTATAAGTTGAAGAATTTGATTAACTGATAAAAGAATAAACGAATTGAAAATTTCTTTCAAATTTGATTCAGAAGGGTGCACGATTTAAAAATTCACATCATGCTTCCATTAAACCTAGACACATATTTGCTGAGGATGGGCAACACACATGTACTCCCGCAACACGCCCCTTAACTAGACACATTTCTAGAGGATACCTCAACATAGTGCATTTAGCTAAGGATGGGCAAAGAGCACACAAGCGCGCAACACACCCCTCAACGCAATGCATTTGGGTGTAATGAACGCAAGGTATCTTTTGTTAACACAAAATGCACCTATCATCGCGTTTTATGCCAGTATTTATTTTTCTTTTTTCTTAATTCATCTAAAACATAAGTTGAAAAGGACTTTGCGGATTTTAATGGTTCATCCACTCATTCACAAGAATTTACGAACGGTGCTACTAAATTAAAGGAATGGAAGTACATACGAAATTAAATTGCAAGGAAATACAGAAAGCATTAAAAGCTAATCCTAATAGGCAGCAAATACGGAATCTAGAAAGCAGTAAAAGAAAGCTGCAAATAAAGCGATTAAACACAGATATAGAGATGCTAATTGAAAGAGTTTTTCAGAGTTACTGCAATAGCATCCTCGCAAGCAGTCAATCCTGATTGCAAGAGCAATGTCTTCAGGGGCATTGTTCTCTTCCTTACCTCATCCCACAATATGTATGGGAGGAGATGCAATATAAGTCCTTTGGGAGTCACACCAGGTATGAGGAATGCGTGCACTTCTTAAACCTTGCATTCTCCGCAATCGTAGGTTTCGAAAGTCCAGCACTTATTCTGGTTCTGATGTGCTCCTGCACGAAAAATACACCTAATCTTTGGGTCCGCTTAGAATTTCTGGATCACTCCAGTACTCATAAGCCATCAGACTGCTCTTCGCGTTGAACAGGCAGTACAAAGAGATCTATCCTACACATATCAAAAAAATATTCAACACTAACCGTTAACCAATCCTCCACAACGGCGCCATAAACTTGTAAAGCAGGTTTTGATAGGTATGATTGATGATGTTCTATGCTCTAAATGATGTGATACTACCGCTAGATATGCGTTAATGATGGATGTTCACGTAGTATGCCATGCATTGTCACAAGTTTCCTTATGATAGAATCAAGTGTAATTCCATCGCAAGTTTCTCAGTGTGATGCGAGGTTGAACACGGGGACTGATTTAGGTTATTGTTGTATGTTCATGATATATGCGATCAGGTTTTCAATCCTTAAAAATGTGTTTGTATAGGTATATAAATTATGATAAAATAAAGTAAAGCAGTAATGATGCAATAATAAAATACAATATAGTTATATAAATTATGATAAAATAAAGTAAAGCAGTAATGATGCAATAATAAAATGCAATACAATAAACCTAAGCTCGACGATACAAGATATAGGCTTCATGTTACAAGATGTTGGGGTTAAGGCTGGCTGTGAAAGTTGTGCAAAGACATGGAATGCGGTGGCAAGTCTTATGAACAGAATAGAAAGAGAAAGACACATAATATAAACAATGCAAGTTCTCAATTGTGTTGAAGCTACAAATGTTGTTCCGCTCTTCTCTTGGCGTACACCTTTCAGTGATCAGCCGCGCTCCCACATGTCTGTGGTGAATTACAGACTAACGTAATGAATGCAAGGTTACTTCCATATCTGGAAGTACTACTCACTTTAGTTAACGCATTCTTCTGACCTTCTCTTGATAGATCAGAATGGCATCTTCACTTCTGCTCTCACAGGTGAAGATGTCGTCTAGCATGCCTTAGCTAAACGCATTTTATATCTTTAACACAGATTAAGTACTTAGTTAATTCATATTGCTTATCAGGGAATTAAGAAGACATCATGAAGAAAGTGATTGACGGGTGAATGGAAATAGACAAAAAATGATAAAGAAAAGCTATCAAAACATTTAATATCTCTATTAAGCGTTTGATACATGGAGTGAATGAAAAGAGAATAAGAAAGTGAAATACAATGATTAAGGAGATAGAACAGATACAATCAAGTGCCAATGTCTTGGCACTGAATCGATGAAGATCTACTTGCTAGATAGGATGGATTTGATGGTAGGAAGAGCATCCCTCTCAGGCTTGCTCCACTAGTAGCAGGGATCTTTGCACAGAGCTTTCAAACGGGTGTTTGGCAGATTAGATTTGAGATTCACCTCTCGGCCTTATCTCATCTTCTTCCCGGATTTCTTCACTTAAGCACTCAACTCAGCCTTTTCTCTCGACAGTTTTGCAGCATTTACCCCGTATCCCGTAGCATTATTTTTCTCTGAAATCAATGGGGTATTTATAGGTGCAGATCTTTGACTCCGACCTTGTGGTCCCCACTTGATTTTCATGGTAATTCCAAAGATGGAGGGATATTATTCCTTCTATTATGCAATCAGACCATCAATTCTGCACAACCGTTAGTTGTACACGTGTCTCAATCCTCCGCTTTTGCGTTGCTCAGCTGCATCTTTCGATCATGGATTCGTATGCGGTGTTGTTTTTATTACCGCATCGGTTGAAACACAGTTCTAGACCGACTGTCGCATTGCCCTGTCATTGCGGTAATCGTCTCTTCATTGTTGATTGACAGGCGCAATGTGACAGAGATGCGTTGATTAGTTTCTCGTGAGCCTTCAGTGCAAGCAATGACCTGGTCTCCTGCAAAACAGAGTAAAATGTCTTCATCTTTATGGTGTTAGTGGGTGTAATTGCAAACATTTATAATTATTGTAATAATAGGCTAATTTTCATATAATAGGTGCATATTTACTAACTTTTGGCCGCAATATCTAGATAAGGTGGCATAAATAACTTGTATTTCTACAAGTTATCAGTGCATCTAGGTGAAAAGCATAATTAATCACGATGGGACAGAAAGCTGATGATGGTCGAATCTAAATTAAGTTGACAAGCCACTAACGATAACAAGTACATTCAGCTTTTCAGTGACAAATATTTGGCGCATCAGTCAGAGAATTAAAGCCATCCCATCTGCGCAATCATAAGAGAGAAGCTGCCTTTCACCCTGAAAGTTCTATAAATACCGAAGGCAACCTTCGGAAGAAGAGTTCGAACACTTAGAGAATTTTTCCCTTAGAGAGAATAGCTTTGTTCATAGTTTTCCTTTTTATTTAGAAGGCGGAGCGAAAGAAGGGAAGAGATGTCGGAAGATCACTCAGGGTAACTCGAGAGAGAACCCGGAGGCGTTGAAAAGCAGAAAGCGGGCTGACTCTCGTGAGAGCGAGACTATCTTTGGAACATAGTAGAAAAGACAGTGTAAAAGCCATGGGAAGCAAGAGATTGCGACCAGGCTCTTTATTCTCTTCTTGCATTGTTATTTTGTATTTCAACTCTATATTTATACAATGGAAGTTCTTATTCTACATCTGTTCACTCTCTTAAAAGCACACATGAGTAGTTAAACTTATCGAATGGGTTGAGAAGAACTTAACTAACATGACCTAGGACCTTTATTGCATGCGATTATCTTGTTTTATGTTGTGTTGAACACCCCTTTAGAGATACTTGAGAGAGAGTCTAAAGAAAGAACCTAAGACTTGAGAGAGCTAGGTTAGAATCTAGACTCAAGAGAGCAAGATTAGATCTACATAAGCAGGAGATAGGGACTTAGAGATAAGCTCTGTTTGCCAACATGCATCACATGCACCCTAGAGATAGGTTATGATATTATGTGGTCGCCTTTTTTGTGTGTGTCATTTTGTCATCGCATGGATAAGAATAAAGGCTTATGTGTAGGTCCTATAGACTCATCGCATATATCACATGCATTATAGTATTAGAAGTCGTAGCATTCACGTCAAGAGATGGTTTTCTATTGTATGTGTGTTGCATGATCGTATAATATGAACGCATCCTAGGAAGTGTTAGCCGAACCCCTTCTCAACCCGTTGACTACATACTCATCGCATCTTCTATATTATCAACTCTTTTTGTAACTCAGCCGCATTTGTTTATTTTTATTACTCAAACAACTATTTGATTATTTGGTCACCGCAAAGTTTTCTTGAAAATTACCCGCAAACAACAATCCAAACAACACATTTCCATCATCACATCTCATTCCATAATTTCACCTCATAAAATAGCGCATCAAGTTTTTGGCGTCATTGCCAGGGACTTCGACAAATCAGTGTGCTAACAGTAATTTTTCTAATTTCTTTGCAGCTCTCAATCTCTGGTGAATTACGACCCAGAGAATGAGAGGATGTTTCGACGACGATTAAGAGACAGCCGCCAACAACAACAGCAAGATAAAGACGATATGGTAGAGCAGCCATGAAAGGAGCACAAAACAAAAACAGCGTCATGGCGAATCCAATCCTATTGGCAAACGATTATAATAGGCCCATTCAGGACTATGCATCGTCAAACCTCTACGATTTCTCTCCAGGAATCATGAGGCCTGCCCTTGATGGAAGCTGATTCTTAATGAAGCTGGTGATGCTGCAGATGATCCAGACTGCAGGACAATTCGGAGGACGGCATAGCGATCTTTTCATATTATCTCAAGGACTCAGTAGAAACATTTATAGATGACTTCTCCGTTTATGGGAACACTTATGAAGTCTGCCTAGCCAATCTGCAGAAAATTCTAAAAAAGATGTGAAGAGATGAACTTGATGCTCAACTAGGAAAAATGTCACTTCATGGTGACAGAGTATAATGTTGGGTCACAAGGTCTCTCAAAAAGGGTTGGAGGTGGACAAAGCAAAGATCGACGCAATTGAAAAGCTTCCACCTCCAACCAACCTGAGGCAATACGAAGCTTCCGTGGGCATGCTGGATTCTACGGATGATTCGTTAAAGACTTTTCTAAGATAAAAAGACCATTGAGTGCGTTACTAGAGGCAGACAGAAAGTTTGATTTTGACAACAATTTCCTTAACACATTTCGAATTTTAAAGGATGCACTGATTACCACACACGTCTAAATTGTGCTGGATTGGACACTGCCGTTCGAAATCATGTGCGACGCAAGTGGGTATGCGATGGGAGCTGCACTAGCGCAAAAGAAGAAAACAATTTTGCACCCCATCGCATATGCGAGTCAAACTCTTAACCCTAATCAAATTAATTATATCACCACTGAAAAAGAGCTCCTGGCTATGGTTTTTGCATTGAAAAAATTCCGGGCATACTTGTTGGGAACCAAGGTACTCATTCATACTGATCACTCGAAAATCAAATATTTGATGACTAAGAGGGACGCAAAGCCAAGATTGATAAGATGGGTTCTCCTCCTTCAAGAATTTGATATCAAGATAGTTGATCGAAAGGGGACAGATAATCAAGTTGCGAATCACTTGTCCAGATTAGAAAATCTTGAGGTTGACCACCATGAATCTGAAGTGAATGTCGTGTTCCCGAACGAGCAACTGTTTCGCATAGAAGACTGTCCTGGTATGCAGACATCGTTAATTATTTGGTCTGTGAACAATTTTTTGAAGATTACACCTAACATCAACAGAAGAAGCTCAAGAATGAATGCAAACACTATTATTGGAATGAGCTGAATCTGTATAAAAGAGCTACAAACCAAATCATTCGTTTATGCGTCCCAGATGCTGCTCAACAACGCATATTGTCACAATGCCATGATTCGCCATATAGAGGGCACTTTGGGGGACAATGTACTTCAACCAAAGTTTTGCAAAGTGGATTCTTTTGGCCTTCATTATTCAAGGATGCTGCTGACTTGCAATGAAATGTGATCGGTGTCAACGCGCTGGTAACATTTCATGGAAGAATGCAATGCTGATGAATACTATCTTGGAGCTGGAACTATTCGACGTATGGGGGATTGATTTCATGGGACCATTCCCTCCTTCAAATGGTAAACACTATATTCTAGTGGGTAGAGGCAATTGCATGCACCGCAAGTGATGCGGCAGTAGTCTCCTAGGTCCTGAAGAAAAATATTTTCACGCATTTTGGAACTCCCCGTGCCATCATAAGTGAGGAAGGATCACACTTTGTCAACCACAATATAAACGAGCTGCTGCGTAAGTACAATATCCTCCACAAAGGACCACCGCATACCATCCGCAAACAAACAGCCAAGCTAAAGTGTCCAATTGAGAAATTAAATTGATACTTCAAAAGGTAGTCAAACCTTCGCGAAAGGATTCGGCAATGACGTTTGATGAAGCGTTATGGGCATACCGGACTGCATTTAAAACACCTATAGGTGTGTCTCCTTATGCGTTGGTATTTGGCAAAGCGTGTCACTTGCCTTTGGAGCTAGAATATAAAGCATTGTAGGTGGTCAAGAAACTGGATTTCGATCTAAAGAAAGAAGGAGAAGTGCGTAAACTGCAGCTGGTCGAGCTAGAATAATGGAGGATCAACGCATATGAGAATGCGAAGATTTATAAAGAGTGCACCAAGCATTGGCATGATAAACACATATGCGCTAGAAACCTCCAGATCGGGCAGAAGGTCTTACTCTTCAACTCAAGATTGCGGCTCTTCTCAGGAAAATTAAAATCACACTGGTCCAGTCCCTTCATTATCAAAGAGGTATTTTCACATGGTGCGGTGGAACTAATTACCAAGGACGGCAGTCGAACATTTAAAGTTAATGGACAACATATCAAAACATATTGCGGAGGAGATTTACGGCCAGAAACAGCATGCACAAAGTTGAAAAACCCAGACTATTCCTTACTCAACTCTTGAACATTTAAATCTTCGTCACGTGACTACTATCTTTATTTTACTTATCTTTCTCTCTCTCTCTCTCTCTATATATATATATATAAAACTTGTTGTTTTGTTTTGAAATCATTTGACCCTCTCTTTGTCTGTTTACAAGGATTAAGGCACAGGATTGCAGAAATATTACAAAAAGAAGCAAATATTTTTATTCCATCACCGTAATCCACAGAAGCAAAGATCGCCATAGGGATGGATGCATTAATATTCAATGCGGGTGACAGCGCAAAATTTGGGGGTGTATTTTTCCTTATCTTTATTTCAAATTTTGCACTATCACGTTGCATTTTAATATTCAAAGTTTTATCACCGCATCCTCCCTGGTTACCGCAATCATTTGCCGTGTAGATAAATTTCGTAGTTTATCGCATGTTGTTCTTCACCAAGTATGATTTCAATGATGAAAACTTGAGAAATACTTTATCACCAACTGAGTATTCCTTTCCACGGAGATAACTTCAGAAATACGTTATCACCAACTTCAAACTCTAATTCTCTTCTCCGCTTATCAGCATAACTCTTTTGCCTATTAGAGCCATCTTAGATTATCTCTTATATTCTTAACTCTGTCTGATGTTTGTTGCATAAGTTGTGGACCTTGTAATTTCCTTTCACCGACTTCATTCCAACATATCAGAGTTTTTCATGGCCTTCCATATAGTGCCTCATACGGTGCCATCCCAATACTCGAACGGTAACTATTGTTATACGCAAATTCGATCAGCTGTGTATCCCAACTACCCTTAAATTGCAATATACATGCTCTCAGCATGTCCTCTAATGTCTAGATGGTCCGTTCAGATTGACCATCCGTCTGTGGATGAGAAGCAGTACTAAAATATAACTTGGTTTCCATAGCTTTCTGCAAACTAGGCCAAAACTTTGATGTAAATCTAGAGTCTCGATATGAAACAATTGAAACTGAAGCTTCAAACTGACTCACAACTCGATCAACATGCAGCTTAGCTAATTGGTCTAGGGTATAAGTAACTTTAACAGGTAAAAACTTAGGTGTTTTCGTCAATCTATCCACAATTAATCATATACCATCATAGCTCGCTAGTGTCTTAGGTAATTCAAATAGGAAATCCATCGTAATATGCTCCCATTTCCACTTTGGTACTGGGAGTGGATTAAGTAATCCTGCTGGCCTCTGTCTTTCTGGTTTAACTTGTTGACATATTAGACACCTGTCAATATACTCTGCTATTTCTCTTTTCATACCAGGCCACCAATATGATCCTTTTAATGTTCTGTACAGCTTCGTACTGTCCGAATGCATAGCATAGGCCGAACTATGTGCTTCTTCTAGAATAGCTTGTTAAAGTGATAAGTCCTTAGGTTTGCATATCCTACCTTCTTTCAATAGCACTTTGTCAGCTCTTAATTGGTAGTCCGTTCTCAATCCTTTATCCACTTCTTCAGCTAACTTTTGAAGATCGGAATCCTTTAATTGCTCACGTAGAATTTCTTCTACAAGCGTAGGATGCACTTGAAATGAAGTTAGTAACCCTCCTTTTTTATCGATTGATAATGCTGCCCTAGCATTATATAACTCATGAATCAGTGTACCCTTCACTGAATTGATACTAGCTTTAGCTGATCTTGTTTTTTGACTTAAAGCATTAGCTACCACATTTGCTTTACCTGGGTGATAGTCAATGGTACAGTCATAGTCTTTGATCAACTCGAGCCATCTTTTCTGTCTCAAGTTTAGTTCCTTCTGATCAGAGATATGCTTTAGACTTTTATGATCTGTAAATATATGACACCGCTCACCAAACAGGTAATGTCTCCACAACATTAGAGCTAACACAACTGTCGCTAACTCCAAATCATATGTAGGGTAGTTACATTCATGCTTCTTTAACTGTCGAGAGGCATAAGCTACTACCTTTCTCTCTTGCATCAACACACATCCTAACCCTTGTCGGGATGCATCATAATAAACCGCAACTCTTTACCTAGTGTAGGTAGAGTTAATACTGGTGCTGACATTAACCTTTGTTTCAGTACTTGAAAACTATGCTCGCATTATGACAACCACTCAAACTTCGCATCCTTTCTAGTTAGGTTTGTTAATGGTAGAGCTATCTTAGAAAAACCCTCTACGAATCTCCTATAATAACCTGCTAAACCCAGAAAACTACGCACTTTGGTTACATTCAGGGGTCGTTCCCAATTAACTATTGCTTCTATCTTTTGGGAATCAATGCTAACTCTATCAGCTGAAACTATATGCCCAAGAAATACGACTTGATTTAACCAAAAATCACACTTACTAAATTTGGCATATAACTCCTTTTCCCTTAGAATCTGTAACACCATCCTTAGATGTTCTTTGTTCTTTGTGCTTCTCTACACTACTAGAATACACTAGTATATCATCTATGAAAACTATCACAAACTGATCCAGTTAATGATGAAATATCCTATTCATCAAGTCCATAAATACCATAGGAGCATTTTTCAAACCAAACGGCATTACTAGGAACTCAAAATGTCCAATCTAGTTTTGAATGCAATCTTTGGAACATCTGTGCCTTTCACCTTCAACTAGTGATAGCCTGATCTCAAATCTATCTTAGAGAATACCGTGGCCCCCTCCAACTGATCGAAGAGATCATTTATACGAGGTAATAGGTACTTATTCTTAATGGTCACCTTATTCAACTGTCTATGGTCTATGCATAATCTAAGAGTACCATTTTTCTTCTTAACAAATAAGACTGGCACTCCCCAAGGTGACACACTGGGTCTAATGTACCTCTTATCTATAAGTTCCTGTAACTGAACTTTTAGTTCCTTCAATTCTGTTGGTGCCATTCTATATGGTGCCTAGAATATAGGTGTTGTACCCGGAATTAACTCAATAGTGAACTCTATTTCCCTATCAGGTGGTAAGCCTGGTAACTCTTCAGGAAATACATCTAAGAATTCTTATACCACAGGTACATCCTCAGGTTTCAGTTTCTTATCCCGTGAAACTGTTACATAGGCTAAATAGGTTTCACATCCCTTACTCAACAATTTCCTAGCCTATACTGCTGATATTAAACTCCCTGTAAGTATTCTTTTACTTCCCACCAGGGTTATTTCTTTTTCACCTGGTTTCCTAAACACTATTTTTCTTTTAAAACAATCCATAGTGGCATAGTGTTTACAAAATCCATACCTAAGATAACACCAAACTCTAGTAATTCTAATGGAATCAAGTCAACCTAAAAACTCTGATTTCTAAGAATTACTTCACAATTCCTGTAATACTCGTACAACTAGAGTATCTCCTACAGGCGTAGAGATAAACAAATCCTCATTCATACGCTCAGGCACTCTATCTATATGTAATGCACACATGCTAGATATGAATGAGTGTATAGCACCAGGATCAAATAATGCATAAGCAGATTGATTACATAAAGTTATCGTACTAGTTATGACATCTGGAACCTCTTCCGCTTCCTGGTGTGTCATAGCATACACTCTACCCTACTGCTTCTGTTGTTGCTGTTAGGGTCATTCAGCTACCCCTTTCTGCTTAGCTACACCAGATCCTTCTCTTCTAGTTCTAGTTGCTCTAAGTTGGTTTACAGTCTGTGTAACTTTTCTTTGCTCACTTTGTGCTCCATGACCTAGCTAAGGACAATGTCTCTTGAAATGCCCCACTTGTCTGCACTAGAAACACACATTCCTATTACCATAACAAACTTCTATATGAGGCCTACCACAGTTTACACAAAGTGGTTTCCTCCTTGTACTATCTACTGACTCGCTAGCACGACCTGCTACTAATCTACCACTCTGTCTAGCTGTAGGTCTTGACTTCTTTCGACCTGAGCTTTGTTGGCTTATGTCTCCAAAACTCCTTATACCCGACTGTCCAGGGAGTGGAGGTCTAAATCTTTTACTTCTCATTTCTCCAGATATTCTAAACTGTCCTTCACCTGGCTGGAGTACATCTTCCCTCGCTACACTCTGTTCTACTCGGATAGCGGTCTCAACTAACTAAGTGAAATTCACCCAATTGGATGTAGAGGTAACGGGTGTACATATCTTTCTTCTTAGGCCATTCTCAAATCTCATACACCTCTCATTCTCTTAAGCGATCATCGGTAGGGCATACTGAGATAACTCAATAAATCTTTGCTCATACTCAGCAACCGTCATCACTCTCTGAGTTAGCCTAAGGATTTCCTCCCTCTTTGCTTCTTTAAAAGAACTAGGGTAGTATTTATCCTCAAATACTTGTCTGAACTCAGACCAAGTCATAGTTTCCGAACTACTCCTTCTAGCCTCTATCACTTTCCACCATTTATCAACCCCTTTCTGCAGCAAGAATGTCGTTAACTCGACCTTACGGTCCTCAGGGTATCTCATAACCTTAAAACACTTCTCAATCAAGTCCAACCAAATCTCAACATCTACTGGATCTATGGCTCCATCGAACGTCATGGCTCCTAAAGCTTTCAGCCTCTTAACGCTGAATTTCTTCTCTGGATTGTTTTGAATCGATCCTACACTTCCTGTCAATATTTGAGTGATTCTATCAAATACTCGATCCTCCATCTTGGGTTCTACACCTACCCTTGGTGTACTTGACTCGTTTGCAGAAGTCAGTTCCTACTCTATTGAGTCTCTAACTCTTTTCCCCTTCGAATCTGGGTCTCGTCTAACTTCAGGACCTCTGCTGGTAGGGTCAACATTCTTCTCCTCAGTTTGCTTGCTCCGCTTACCACTTCTCCTCAGCATCTTTGCCTAATTATTAAGTACACATGTTAAGAACTTATCTATGGGACTTAATCTAATTCATGAACTCTCTCTTTCACCTAAAACCTTATGCTAGCTCAAACCTTTCCCAAGTTTACGTATACCTTTGCTCTGATACCAAGCTGTCACACCCTGCCCTAGACCACTCTCTTAGCCTAGGAAAGGGTATGACTGCAACAGTTATCAACCCTTTGGCTGACACTTATTGCCTACTAACTATTGCGGAATAACTTTGATACCAATATAAAACTCATATACAGTGGAATATCTTTAGGTCAAAATTTATTAATTTAGAAGCATAACATATTTAGAGTTATTACAACACTGGATTCACAAGTCCCAAAACCCACAAACCCTAGTCCCTATATGAACAACAGTAACATATGTACAATATTAACAGTAACGACCTAAACAGACGGGTTACAAATCTTTTATCCTTTCGTGGCAGAGCAGATGCAGAGCTATCTTCAGAGGTTTTGACCGCTACTTGTGGGGGGGAAAAAGAAAACATTTGAAAACGGGTGAGGTTACGGCCAGTGAATGACTTAAGAATGGTAATTGATTCTCATGCAAAATCTTAATACAGAGTTTAACTAAAATATAAGCTTCTACAGGACTTGTACTGCAGTATAAACATTTTCCAAGCATAGAACATATAAAGCTGTTTTAATCACAAAATAGTAAAACTATTTCTCAGTTGAGGATAACTCCACTGTGGGTAAAATGAACTTAACACCAACTACTAGTCAAGAGAGAACTCTTTTGCTCAATCCTGACTCTACCTACGTGCATGTGGCCATACTAAGTACCATCATACCTTAGGTACTTCTGCTCAGATACCTTCTCAAACGTCCTTCAGTATCTGGTTGGTTTGGTACCTTCTCAAACGTCCTTAAGTACCAATACATACCTTCTCAAATGTCTTTCAATATCTAGTTGGGCAGATACCTTCTCAAATGTCCTTCGGTATCGCATTTTAAGTAAAACTAGTCATAAATGACTTTCTCTTTAAAGCATGTAAAGTATAACACATATAAAAACATGGCTTTAAAGATACTAACGCATGCAGAGTATATTTAACACATAAATCGCTTTTCAACAATTTCTCACACATGCATGCGTTTAAAACATAATTCATAGTTTGCTTGGAAATTACTTTGTAAAACTAGCTAGCATGAGAATAATCTTCTTTAAAACATGCTTTCTATAACATGTTGTAATCAAACATTTTAAGCAAATGTTTTAGTCAAAATGTTTTAGCAACTCACCTTGATTGCTTAGGAGCCTTTCACTCTAGTAGCTCCCTTTTCTACCTCCGGCTCCTTTTCACCCCTAGAATCCAGACTCAACTTAAACCTTAGATTACTCATAGTTCTGAATCTTATTTTGAGATTCTTTCTTCTACAAACATATTCTTCTTAGGAAGCTTATCCTAAAATTTGAGCTCATAAATTCTCGTGGTTTGGCCGGAATCATAGAATCTTCAAGACTGGCCCAAACTGATTCAACAGTCTGACCCTTCTGTCTTCTTCTCAGTTTCCAGCCCGATCCCTTCGAGCTTTTCTTCCAGCAGCCCTACTCTAAAAACTAGACTCTCTGAGATTTCAGTAGGCTTTGGAATCACTCCAAACGCACAAGTAAATTAGGTGAACTCTTCATCCCAAGTTGATGCATCCTCTTCAGACTTTACTGTCCAATGCGTCCTCTATGACTAACGCATGGATTTGGCTCTAATGCAAGGTTTGCTCACTCTCCCACTCTTTTACGGTATTTCTGAATTTTGATCTAAAAATGAAGTCTTTTGGCCCTATTTATAGGCATCCAAACCTTCTTCAGAGTTGACACCACCTACTTGGCTGCATGACTAAGTGTCTCATTCTCACCCCATCAACGCAATGTTGTGATCATCGCAAGCTAAGTGTCTTCCTCCCATGTTGCCAACGCATGAGCCTCCAATTTGATGCCACCACCTCAAATTTTTAAGGCTTAAGGCTTTCCTCCCAAGAAGACACATGGTTTTGATGATGTTCTTCTGCTGATCTCATACCTTGTATGTGTCCAACTCTTGGATGTTCAACACATAGTCCATACTCAATGCATAGCTTATCATCAATGCATAGTAAGCCAAATCACTCTCATTACAATTCAACATAGCCACCACAAGAAGCTAACCATCACCAACGCATAAGGTGACCGTCCATCCATGATGGCATGGCTCACTAGGTAGTATCGCACGGCTTGTTTGGCATGGGCGCATGGTGCTGGCAACCAACGCATAGGAGCGCTGCATAGGCTGGTCGCTCGACACATGGGCAAGCTGGCCACTCAAAGCATTGGGCATGTTTGGCCGCATGGGCTACGCGCGGTGCCTTGATGCCTGGCCAGGTGCTTCGGTGCCTAGGCGTGTTACTTCGATGCATGGGCGTGTGGCCGAGGCTGCTCGACACATGGCATGGGTGCTGGCTGAGGCTGCTTGATGCATGGCATGGGCGCTAGCCGAGGCTGCTCGACGCATGGGCTGCCTTTCCATGCATGCCTCACCTACTCGTGTGCCTTCTAACGCATCATCACCATTCTTCTTCTTCAGCCACATGCCCTCATCAATAACCCTTCCAACGGATCTACACCACCCACACAAAATTCTATACTTAGCCAAATTTCCAATTTTTTCCTAAAAGATAAACTTCCAGATTTCCTCTTTTCTTCAAATTCCACTTTTTCCTCTACCATTCCACACTAGTTTCCATATCAACCTACTCATCACACTAGTCTTAGTAGGGAACATACTCAAGTAGAGAAATTAGGATTCGGGGTTCACAGTCCCTCCCCACATTGAACGCAATTCATTGCGGCCACGTGCGTCAATGCATTAACTTGCACTGATCCTTGAGAGCGATTTCTCTTTGATTAGCCACTGTCTGAAGGAGAGAGGTCATCATGGTCATTTGATCTACCAGTGTGCTCATTGTATTAGTTGACACATCGGCACTTTCTACTCTTTCTTGCTTTAGACCACTTTCCTCAAACTCGGTATCAATCCACTCATCAGAATGTCGAGTGATGCGATCTAATATGCTCTTGGCTTCCGTATATGATCTGTCCATTAATCCTCCTACTGTGGAGGCATCGACAACTGCTTGCGTTGATTGATCTAAGCCATTGTAAAACGGCTCCATCAGAATGCTATCGAGAACTTCGATATGCGGACAACTCTTCACTAATTGTTTGAAACGCACCCAGGCGGTGCTCAAAGTTTCATAACCCTGTTGCTCAAAATTCAACACATCCGTCCGTCTCCTTGTGTTGATGGCTAGAGGAAAGAATCTGCATGAACCTGTTAACCAACTGTTCCCATGAATTAATCTCATCTGGCTCTAACGACTGAGCCCACCTCTTTCCTTCGTCCCGTAGTGTGTACGGGAAAATATATAACCTCAGTCTTTCTTGAGTCACACCAAGCATGGAGAATGTGCTGCACATGTCTACAAAATTCGTCAAATGCGCATGTGGGTCTTCTCCTTGTAATCCTCCAAATTGACCCACATTCTGAATCATCTGCAGCATAATTGGTCTGATTTCAAAGCTTACATTCTCCTCAGCCGCTGGTCTTGAGATTCCTAGTGAGAAGTTGTAAAAATTTGGCGCCGCATAGTCTCTCATTGGAACGTTGCGGTTAGCAGCAAGAAATATGGAATCTTGCGCTGGCCAATTTTCCCTTTGATTCCCTGCGGGTACCTCATTATTGTTAGCCATGCTTCTTCACCGTTTAATTCGGCCCTGGTGTGCTTTTACGCGAATAATACACTTGATCTCTGGGTCCGCTTAGAATTTCTGGATCACTCCAGCACTTATAAGCCGTCAGACTGCTCTCCGTGTTGAACAGACAGTACAAAGAGATCTATCCTGAAACATACCACAAACATACTCAACACTAACCATTAACCAATCCCCGAAAACGACACCATAAACTTGATAGGGCATAAAATTGCGATGCATTGCCATAAACTTGTAAAGACATAAAAATGCCATAAACTTGTTGATGTACAATGTATTCTAATCTTATTCCATACAACGCATGAATGAATGATGACTTTATTTTATTTATGTGATACCACTTCTAGATATGCGATATTTATGACAATCTTGTAGTATACTATGCGTTGTCACAAGTTTCTTTGACTTGGAACCAAGTATAATTCCACTACAAGTTTCTCGATGTGATCCGAAGTCGAACACAGGGACTGTTTTAAGTTATTGCGTTACATTTGTGATATATGCGACCAAGGGTTTTTCAATTTAATAAAAAGTTTATGTGTACAGGTATTTGAAAATGGGATAAACTAAAGATAAGCGATAAAAATGTGATAATAAAATAAATTGCGGTAAAAGTAAAGTGCGATAAAATAAACCTAAGCTATGATGATACAAGATACAGGTTACATGATACAAGATACCGAGGTTGAGACTGACTGTGAAGAATTTACAAAGATTGTGTTATGTGGTGGCAAGGATTATGTGCGAAGTAGAAAGAGAAAGGATAATTAGTACAAACATCGCAAGTTCCTTAATTGCGTTAAAGGCATAAGTATGGTTCCACTTTTTTCTTGGTGTACACCTCTCGGTGATCGGTCGCGTTTCCCACATCTCTGTGGTTAAACAGGGACGAATGTAGTGAATGCAAGGTTGCTTCCATCTCTGGAAGTACTTCTTGCTTTAGTTAGCATATTCTTCTAACCTTCTCTCGACAGATCAGAATGGCATCTTTACTTTTGCTCTCACAGGTGAATATGTCGTCTAGCATAATTTAGCTAAATATCTTTATTTCTTTAGCACAGATGAAGTTAGTTGTTTAATTCATATTAATCACCGAGGGATTAAGAAAACATCATGACGAAAATGATTTATGGAGGAACAGAAGTAGACAGAAAAGTGAAAATGGAAATGATCAAAACATTCAATAATACTATTTAGCGTTTGATACATGGTTGTGAATGAAGAGATTAAAAAGATGAAATACAATTGATGAATGAGAGTTAGAAACAAATACAAATAAGCGTCAATGTCTTGGCACAGATCTAGAATGGAGAATCGCTTGCCGGCATCAATGGAGTGAATGGAAGGATGAGCTTCCCTCTCAGGCTTGCTTAACCGGTAGAAGGAATCTAAGTATAGAGCTTATGGGCGGGGATTTGGCCGAATTGCACTGAGACTCACCTCTCAGCCTTGTCTCTTCTCTTCCCGGATTTCCTCCGATCAGCACTTAGATCAGCTCTCTCTCAATAGCCTCGTATCAATTATCCCCCGTATCAAGTATATCTTCAGTGAATTCTATGAGTGTATTTATAGGCTGAAGGCTCTGACTCTCTAACTTGTGGTCCCCACTTTATTGTTATGAAAAGTCCAAAAATGGTGGAATAAATATTCCTTCTGTTATGCAATCAGTCTGTCGAATATGCACCACGATTAGTTGTACACGTGTCACAATCCTCCGTGTTTACATTGCTCATTTGCATCTTTCAATCGTGTGTCTGCATGCGGTGTTGTTTTTATTATTGCATGCGGTTAAAGTTCAGCTCTGGATTGACTGTCGTATTGTGTCGTCATTGCGTTGATCATCTCTTCAGTATTGATTTGACGGGCGCAATGCGATGGAGATACGTTGTTCAGTTTCTCTCTGAGCCTTGATTACAAGCGGTGACTTAGTTTCCTGCAAAACAGACATGAAATATCCTTTTCTACCATCTTAATGGTGTTAGTGGGTGTATTGATGACACTTTATAATTATTGTATTTCTTAACCAATTTCCATACAATTTCTACAAGTTATCAACCATAGGTAACATGACCTTAATCTTGAGTGAGTTAGGAACTCTTGCCTTTGAGGGCGATCTTTTGATTTGCATGGGTGCGAGTGGCCAATCGCCGACTCAAACCTACCACTTTGGGAATTCGTCTGATTAGGGAGCTAGGAACTCAGCTGTGAATGGTTATCGTAGTTTTGACTGGTTATATCTGATGGACACAAAAATATATTTGTAGTGAAAAAAGTACAGCTATCGGTCTTTAGTGGAATGTCCGGCAGTTAACAGATTGTGGATCTCGTGGCTAAAGAGTTTAGTAAGCTATTCACTTACCGTTGGAGCATCAAGCTACAAGTCCATAAGGTCCCCTTGGTAGCTCAATGGATTCAAGTTGAGAATCAGTTTTTGGGTAACTTTGAAGTGTTCAAATTGATGAAAGGGAATTTGATTATATATGATATGATTAAACTGTTTAATTATATATGATATAGTTGACATGATGTATGAGATACATTACTTAGAGGAAAATGATATAAATATGATTTATATCATGTAAAGGAGAAAAGGACTATTGTTTCAAATTATAGGTTATAAATATAATATGATAAGTTAGTTATTATATTTATTTATAATTAAAACAATTAGATGATAATTGTTGGTTATTGCTCCATAACCATGCATGAAATTGGGAGGTTGTATTTAGTTTTCATAACTGGAGAATAAAATGAAAAATGTTTTCATTTTATAAAGGATCATAGAATCACTTCATTTGAGTACATTGCCTCTTGTTTAGCTCACGAGAGACTACATGACAGCTTCAAGTGTTTGTCTAAACGATCATGTACACGCGCCATTATCTAAATGATCGTGTAGCTTTTTATAAGCGATCGCATGGCAAGTGAGCTTCATTAAACAATCTTCTAAACGATCACACCTTATTTCCTAAACGATCGTGTACCTTTACTAAATGATCAAGCACAAGTCTATACGATAGACACTATACTCTCCCACTTTCTTGGTCGTTGAGATCGATCGTTATTTCCTCTTTCCCTCTATCGAATCCAACAGAGCCCACACCTCCTGGATTATCACTCTGAGAATACCAAGGTTACTGAGTGGTGGTTTCCTAGTTGTTACTTGTTCGTGGAGAAGGTTGTTCGTGATTGGCCAGACAATACTCTAGACAATTGGGTTGGTGTTCGTAGCGACAATGAGAGGTGTTGGTCCAAGACTCCACGAGAGCGAGAGAAAGTTAGAAGAAACATTCTTCAAAGGTATGTCTCTCATTCCCTTTGTACTTATTTATGTAAGCATGTCGTAATTTGTTATGAAATTCATAACTAGTTCATATGTTTGTGAATGCTTGTAATTCTATCACAATGAATTTGGAATGATCTTGCTTCCGCTCATAGGTTCCTTGATAAGAGCTCCTTCAGTGGAGATATATGGGTGGATTATGTTTAAATGATAACCTAAATGGTCTGTAGTAGATGGATAAGGTTGGGTACCTTATCTTGGTGACACTACAAGTACGACCCGCATTGTAGAATTTACAATTGTTGTAAAGTGCTACAAATGATCTGATCCTAATCATTCACGTATTAGACATGCAAGCGAGGATATTCTATATAAAAGGAGTTTGTATAAGGCCGAACCACGATATATTTAGTCTCATTATATAATGTCGTTCATAATAAAAACTTTTACATTTCACCAAGATGACCATAGGTAATATGACCTGAATCCTGATTGAGTTATGAACTCCTGCCTATGAATGCAGTCCTTTGTGTATGGGGAGATGGCCAGATTGCTAATTCAACAAGGCTTACCATTTGGGGAGTTCATCTGATTGGGAAGCTGGGAACACAACTACATAAGATGGAATTCACTCATTCCTCGAGGCAGGGGTAAGTAGATAAATTGCTCCCTTAAAGGCTAATTTTCGGGCCTTGTATAATGTGGTGTCACACCCTCTCCTGGCCCAAGAGGGGTTTAGTATAGTAGGACTATAATCTATTATTCAATAGAGGGATCAGTGGTACTTAAAGAGTTAGATATAACTACAAGGGCAAAACGGTAATTTAGCCCAACTGTACTTACGAGCAATTTGTGAAGGGTCATCATACTGTTGATTAGTTATATCTATTGAACACATAAATATATTTGTAGTGCGAAGAGTACAGCTGTCGTCTTTAATGGAGTGTCCGACAGTTAACAGATGGTGAATAATATAATTAAAGAGTTTAATAATTATTCATGTATAGTTGGAGCTTCAAGCTAAAGGTCCATGAAATTCCCTTGGTAGCTCAAAAGAATTTAGCTGAGAATCAGTTTTTAGATTAATTTGAATTGTTCAAATTAATAGAGGAATTTAATTATATATGATATAATTAAATTATTTCTATTATATGTGATATCATTGCAATAATGTATTTGATACATTAAAGCTTAATGGGAGGAAATAAATATTTGAATGAGATTCAAATATATTTTGTATGAATGGGATTCATAATTGTTAAACTTGATATAAATATGATTTATATTAAATATCAAAAAATAAAGAAAAGAAATTATAGTTTATATTGTATGTGATACAATATTAAAACTATGTTATATTGATATAACATATAATTTAATATAAATATATTATGATAAGTCGGTTATCATATTTATTTATATTATATCATTATTATTTAAATAATAAGGATGGGAGTTATAACTGTTTTCCCCATCTTTTCTCTCCACTCACATTAGTGGGGGCAGTTGTTCAATTTGGCAATGGGAGAATAAAAGAAAAATAATTTTTCTTCTTCTTTTTCTACGTTGAACTTGGAAAAACAATTTTGAGAGAGATTTTTACAAATATGTTCTGTGAGTTTTCCTAGTGTAAAAAGCTTTCTCAATCTTCTTTCTCCTCCACTTTAATCATCTCCTCTAAACCAAAATAGCCAGAGCCCACCACTCCTAGGTTTTTACCTTGAGAATACCAAGGTTTCACTAGTAGTGTCAGGGTTTTGGTTCGAGATTAATTTTTGAAGAAGGTCTTCAAAAAGGTTTGTGATTGTTCGAGGAAAATTCGTGAAGAAAAGATTCTTCAAAGGTAATATTTCCTGATCTCTTTTCTTGTAAAAGCTTGCTGGAATTTAATTTTAAATGCATATCTATTTGTATATTTACTGTAAATTTTGTATTCACCGCTTCCGCTCAAGATTCTCCTCATATGAGTTCCTTCAGTCTGGTGGTGCCACAATGCCCATTGATCGACTATACGATACATCACACACAGTGCCAATTCCACAAGCTGTCAAATGGCAATGCGTGCAACACATCACACACAGACGGTAGCATATCATTTTAGGTCTTTCTTTCTTTCGATTTTTCTTTATATATACTCCTCTCTTCCAATTCGGGTTTTTTATGGGCAGGACATTCATGGGAGTTGAGAGTTATCTCTCCCTTCTTCCTATGCTTTTTTTACTTTTTTGTGTAGGATTTTATATTTTTGGTTGTAATCATCGATTGACATTTTTTATATTCTTTCCCCTTTTTCTTCATTTCTTCCTCTTGTCTTATGATCGTCGTTGTAAGTGAGTTTTTCTAGTTCGTGGGACAAAGAACCTATGTAATTTTTGTGGATTTCTTGACTAAACTAAAAGCATTGATTTATGTTCTTTTAATCTTGTTTAGTTTAGATGTATGTTTTATGTATGGATTGAATCCCGTACCATAATATATATAGCCTTAGCTAGGATTTGGCTTGCAGTTTTCTCAATGTTCATCTAGCTTAAATCACAAGTAGACAAGGTTGAACCATTGTATGCTAGGAATGTAGGCTTACCATGGAGCCTTAAAGGCATGCTAAACCTAGGTTCAAAGATAACTTAGTTAATTAATTGAGTAACCTAATTGGTTAATCACATAATGAATTGGCTTAGAACTTAATGCAAGTGTTTTGATTCTATAGGGACGATTTTGAACCTAATAGGTACTAAAGTATAATTTAATTTTTGAAATCTCCTGTTAATATTTGATAATGAAATTTTCAAATTGAACTAAACTCTTCCATCTAAAAAATAAATAAATAAACGAGATGGTGTTGGAAAAATTATCTCCGAATAATACTCAAAAAATTATACATCATTTCGTTTGAGCATCATAAATAATAATAATATCTCTCACATGTGTTTATGTATTATAAACAATAAATGAGAATAATAAGATATCATTACATTGGAAAAAAAAAAATAGCACCGCTCGATTTTGAACATGGCTAGTTTTGGAAATAATTCACTAGTCAATGACGCATTAATCAAATTTTTATTTATTCTTTATGGACTTTTGTTTATAGGATTTATTAGAGATTTGTGATATTTACCTGTATTTGTTTTACAAAATTAAACTTATGAATTTGCCAGAATTAAACATACATTAGGTCTAACTTTTGATAATGTGAGTGTATTCTCTTGATTCAAAAAGTTAATAGAAAAATTTCACCAAATAGTTTGTTAGAATAATATTCACTACGTATAAATGAGAGAAAGAATGAAAAGAAAACTTCCATTGATTTTATCTTCCTCTCATATTATGAATAAGTTATTTGCAAATACACGTGATCTAATTCATAAGATATATAATAGTATATAAAAGAGGAGTTTTTAGGTAAAAGGAAATTTTTCAGAAATGAGAACGAATGAAGAGAGCAAAATGAGCGAAATTGTTAATCTCTTTTTGATAAGTAGACGACCGATAGATGCTGAGTGCGGGTTGAACTCTCTCAATTATCTATAAATAATAGAATAACTCGATGAGAAGAGCTATCAGTTGATATCACGTTTGAAGACTTCTATCACAAGTAACTATATCTATCAATGAATTTTTTTCTTTTCTATAAAATAGTTGACCATTTTTTTTTATCAGTGAAGAATTTCCATTTAAAAAAGTCTTATAATTTCACAAGATTTTTAAAATGAGAACAAGAATATGTATTGTTAAAATGCCTACCACAAGACTTATGACATATTAGACTGTCATAGATTGGCTAAATTTAAACTAGATTCGATATTAGGAGTGATCCAGAACAAAACTTTTTGATTATCTTAGACATAGTGCCATTAAAAGAGGCATAAGCGATTACTATGAAAACTACTTGTGTAGTAACAAAGGTGAAATCGATTTGGCTTCCTTTGGTTTCAGACCAATTCAAATTTAAATAACAACCGAAGTTGTTCTTTATGAAATGAAACCAAAATCGATTTCAATTAAAGGACAACCAGATTGGTTGATTTTGGTGGATTGGATCATAGTTACTTACATGAATTTAATTGTTTTTAAACTCAGATTGATCTTTCCATTACTTGTTTTTCTTTATCAATTTTCTTGGTATTTTATTTGATTGTTATTTACTTAATCTCAATTATTTTGATCTATTTCTTTTTGACTAATTAAAATTAGGTTATTTTTGTATTCTTTTCGGGTATAGATATATTGAATATTTTCTAATATAACTCATCATTCCTAAAAAGTAACAGTAAAATAAATAATATACAATTTTCGTCTCAAACATCCCTAGAAATGAATACTAATAATAAGTATTATTGTCCATTCAAAATTTAGATATTTATATTATACAATCCGGATTAGCTTTTATCTGAGCTATCAATCTTATTAAAAAACCAGGGATTCATATTAATATTTTTTTGTTTTCTTTAATATCTAGATTAATTATGATACTAGTTGATAGTTGGTGTGACTAGGTGTAATTTATGTTGGAATTTTGGTTTTTTTTCAATGTTGCTCTCCTAAATGATAATACACACATCATATTTGTAATATGTCTGTCTTCCAGAATGAATTTTGTTTTAGATTTTTTATGTTTGGATTTTTAATTTTTTATATATATGATTAGGATGAATTAGGGTAATGTTGATTTTTCTAAATATTTTCTATGCATCGTTTCTCTATATCATTAGTAGGAAAGTTGTAAATCTTAAGAGATAGCTTGTTGATCGGTAGAGTAATATACGTTTGTTCATTCCAATTCCTATCCAAAATGTCCATGAAGAAATCATTTTTCCTTTTAGTTTTTCTCTTTGTGAATTTTTTAACCTAACTTAGATTGCTAAACAGAACGCAAACAATCAGCAAATACATCAAAAGTAATAAAGAACGAACCAGGCATGAATATATTAGTGGTTCTAGCACCAGATTTAGTCTACATCTGACTTTGGAGAAACAACTGTGGACATTATTAGTTTACGATGCATGAAGTGAAGCTATTACAATTAAGATAATCAACAATAATTCACCAATCTGTATTTGATACCCCACTGATACCTTGGTGAGAGACATCGACCACAGGTAGTTGGTAGAGTTTGTTGTTGCAGGAGTTCATTCCTATCTCTATTGTGATAGCCTAGAATGCTATTCATCGAAACGTTCAAATTCTCTGAAAACTTTGAAACACCCACTGAAAAACAACAAAAAATCAAACCCGCCTTCTGACAGGG
>NW_024064953.1:255427-269888 GCF_009727055.1 Benincasa hispida | reverse complement strand
CATCATGCGCACAACATAATAGACATGCATTTCGCAAGTGAGGACGTGCATTATCAGGCAGCACATCGCCCGGGTGCTTGCGCGGTTCACCGACGCTACTTCGATTTTTATATATACTCCTCTTCCAAATTCGGGTTTTTTTAGGGCAGACATTCATGGAGGTTGAGAGTTATCTTCTTCTTCCCTATGCTTTTATTTACTTTTTTGTGTTTAGGATTTTATATTTTTGGTTGTAATCATCGATTGACTATTTTTTATATCTTCTTTCCCCTATTTTTCTTCATTTCTTCCTCTTGTCTATGGATCGTCGTTGTAAGTGAGTTTTCTAGTTCGTGGGAGGCAAAGAACCTATGTAATTTTTGTGAGATTTCTTGACTAAACTAAAAGCATTGATTTATGTTCATTTAATCTTGTTTAGTTTAGATGTATTTTTATGTATGGATTGAATCCCGTACCATTAATATATGTTCTTAGCTAGGATTTGGCTTGCATGTTTCTCTAATGTTCATCTAGCTTAAATCACAAGTAGCAAAAGGTTGAACCATTGTATGCTAGGAATGTAGGCTACCCATAGGCCTTCAAAGGCATGCTAAACCTAGGTTCAAAGATAACTTAGTTAATTAATTGAGTAATCCTAATTGGTTAATCACATAATGAATTGGCTTAGAACTTAATGCAAGTGTTTTGATTCTATAGGGACGATTTTGAACCTAATAGGACTAAAGTATTTAATTTAATTTTTGAAAATCTCCTGTTAATATTTGATAATGAAATTTCAAATTGAACTAAACTCTTCCATCTAAAAAATAAATAAATAACGAGATGGTGTTGGAAAAATTATCTCCGAATAATACTCAACAAAATTATACATCAGTTTCGTTTGAGCATCATCATAATAATAATATATCTCACATGTGTTTATGTATTATAAACTATAAATGAGATAATAAGATATCCATTACACTTGGAAAAAAAAAAATAGCACCGCTCGATTTTGAACATTGCTAGTTTTGGAATAATTCACTAGTCAATGACGCATTAATCAAATTTATATTTATTTATTCTTTATGGACTTTTGTTTATAGGATTTATTGAGATTTTGTGATATTTACCTGTATTTGTTTTTAACAAAATTAAACTTATGAATTTGCCAGAAATTAAACATACATTAAGGTCTAACTTTTGATAATGTGATGTTTATTCTTCTTGATTTCAAAAAGTTGATAAGAAAAATTTCACCTACGTATAATATTGAGAGAAAGAATAAAATGAAAACATGTCATTGGATTTATCCCTCTCTATTAGATAATATTTGCAATACACGTGATCTATATCATATATATATTATATATAGTATAAAAGAATTAAAAAGGAAATTTTCAAAAATAGAAGAAATGAAACAAAATAGCAAATTTTTAATCTTCTTTGATAAGAGACCGATAGATGCTGATTTAATCTCTCAATATCTATAATAAATAGAATAACTCATGAAACAGTCTATCAATTGATTACACGTTGATAGACTTTCTATCACATATATCATTATCTATCAATGTTTTTTTTCTATTTCTATAAATAGTTGACGATTTTTTTTATCTATGAAAATTTCTATTTAAAAGTTTAATAATTTCAAGATTTTAAAATGAGAACAAGAATGATGTATTCTAAATGCCCCACAAGCTTATGACATATTAGACTGTCATAATGGCTAAATAAATAGATCGATATTGAGGATCCTAGAACAAAAACTTTGATCTTAGACTTAGTGCCATTAAAAGAGAGCATAGGGTTTACTATGAAAACTACTTGTGTAGTAACAAAGGTGATAATCGATTTGGTTTCTTGGTTTCAGACCAATCAAAATTTAAATAAAACCGATTAGTTTTTATGAAATGAAAAACCAAATCGATTTTCAATAAAGGACAAAACCAATGGTTGATTTTGGTGGATTGACTCATGTTACTTAATTTTTTGTTTTTAAACTCAGATTGATCATTTTCCTTACATTCGTTTTCTTTATCAATTTTTTGGATTTTATTTGAATTGGTATATTTATTTATCCAAATTAATATTTGATCTATTTCTTTTTGACATATTAAAATTAGGTATTTTTGTTTCTTTTCGGGTATATAATACTAATTGAATATTTTCTAAGTAATAAAATACATGCATCCTAAAAAGTAAAACAATAAAAATAAAAATAATAATACAATCTATCGTTCAACTCCCAACGAAATGAATACTAATAATATAATATTTCCTTCAAAATTTAATATTATATATAGACAACAACTCGAATTGATTTTCATTGGTTTTTCAATAAAAACCGAACAATTCAATAATTTTTTTGTTTCTTTAAATACAAAACTAATGTCAGAGAATACACTCAAAAACACCAAGCCAATAAAAATAGATTGGTGTGGATTGTTCAGTTTGTTGGGATTTTGGGTTGTTTGTTACACTCCTAGAATGGAATTATAAAAAATCATATTTGGTAATATGGTCATTCTCAATCAAAGTTTGTTTAGATTTTATTGGTTATGCAATTGTTTATTATTGTATTGACCTTATATCGAAACACGCGCAGACCTGCACGTTTCTCTCAATCACTGACAATCGAAGAACCCACGTTGAATGATAACCACTGGAAGCAACGCGCTTGCCCAGACCAGACCGGACATCTGCGCGGACACCACGCCATCGGACACCAACCTAACGTCGACTCGCTATCGAACTCACTAGATGGGAAAGAGATATCTATCGTCCACTGGTCTGCAAACTCACAAGACCCGATGGCTGCCTTTGCTTCAACTTCGTGCATTGGCTGTGTTGTTCCAGCCGGCTGTCACTCTCCAATCTTTGATCAAAACGACTGCTTTTATCTTTTCTTCTCAAGGTTATGATTTTTCAGCCCTAAGAGGAAGATGGGTATAATTACAAAAATGCCATTTGCCCATAATTACTAGAATGCCATTGGGCCTTTAATTTCACCAAAAACCTAATAATACCCATTTAAATACCTTATTATTTTCCACAAATCTCCCTCATAAAAAGAATATTTAAGTGTCAAGCTGATTCTCCAATCTCTCTATCATCAAGATTTAATATTCAACCCATCTAATAGGTATTTAAACCTATGGGCTGGAAGAACCTTGGTTATCATATTTTCAACTGTATGAACCTTGACAAGTTCAATATCTTTCTGGGCCATAACTTCTCTGATAAAATGAAATTTGACATCAATATGCTTAGACCGTTCGTGATGAGATGGATTCTTCGCAAGATGAATAGCATTCTAGCTATCACAATAGATGATAGAAATGAACTCCTGCGACAACAACTCTCCAACTATTCTTTTCAACCACACTACCTCTTTCACAGCTTCACCGGGTGAAATATACTCTGACTCTATATAGACAAAGCAACTACTGCTGTAGAGCAACCGTCTAACTGACCACATTACCAAACATATGAAAAATGTGACCTAATAAAGACCTTCTTTTGTCAAGGTCTGCAGTGTAATCTACACCTATGAAACCTTCCAACAGTGCTGATTTATCACAATCCCTATTTAAAACACAATGATATAATAGCACTACCTTTCAAATATCGAAGCACCCATTTAACTACATTTCAATGCTCCTTCCTAGGATTTGACATAGACCTACTTATCATACTCATAGCATATCGCAAGTCAGGCCTAGTACAATTCATCAAATACATAATACTTCAAACAACATTACAATATGGAATATTAGACATCTCTAACCTTTCTTGTTCAGTAACAAGACACTGAGATGAAGAAAGCCTAAAATGATATGCTAAGGGTGTCGAAACTGCCTTACAACCAGACATATTATACTTCTCAAGTAATTTATGCACATAACTCTCCTGTGAAATGGTTAACAAACTTTTCTTCCTATCTCTTTTCACATCCATGCCTAAGATCCTTTTCAGTTCACCTAAATCTTTCATCTCAAATTCATTACTCAACCATTTCTTGAGATCACAAATTTCAGAATAATCCTTAGAAATCAGGATCATATCATCTACATACAGAAGTAGATAAATATATGTACCTTTCAGAGATAGTTTCCAGTACACGCAAGCATCATATGAGCTCCTGTGAAACCCCTACTTCAGAATAAAGGTGTGAAACCTAATATACCATTGTCTCGACGATTGCTTCAGTCCATAGATGGATTTTTGAAGCCGATAAACCATGTCTTCCTTTTCTTTCACCTCATAGCCCTTAGGTTGAGCCATGTAAATCACTGCCTCCAATTTTCCATGAAGGAAAGCTATGGTGACATCCATCTGTTCAACAAACATATCAAAGTGAACAACAATAGATAAAACTAATCAAATGGATGAATGCTTCACCACCGGAGAGAAAATATCATGAAAGTAAACTCCCTCCTTTTGAGTTTAGTCCTTGGCTACCAGTCTAGCCTTATACCTTGGCTTACTGTCACCTCTTGTACCTGACTTGATTTTATAAATCCACTTCGACTGAATGAGTTTCTGATTAGGAAGCCTTGGAACCAATGACCATGTCTGATTCTTCTGCAATTAGAACAACTCTGCTTCCATAGCATCCTTCCATTGTTCCTTCGAATCAAATACAATTGCCTCTTCAAAAGGAAGAGGCTCTGCTTCAATAATGTCAACTGCACAAGTAAGAGCATAAGCAACTAAATCAGCATAACTATACCTCATAGGAGCCTGCCTCAGCCGCTGAGGACTGTCACGTATAAGCTGATAATTCTGTAGTTAACTGCTACTTGAACTTTCTTCACCGAAATCTCCCTCATCAATCAAAGTCCTCTACAGTTGAGGTTATCTACCATCAGAAATGAATGACTGAACTAACTCATGATTGCACTAACTGTGATATTTTTGAACCTAACTTAGATGGGCAAACAGAAAGCAAACAATCAGGAAAATAAATCGAAAGCAATAAAGAACGAACACCAAGATATATAGTTGTTTGACCAGTTTGGTCTACATCCACTTTGAGAACCAGCTTGAATCAATTTTATTACGAGCAATGAGGAATTTACAATTACAGATAATCAACAATAATCACCAATCTGTAATTTGATACCCACTGATATCGAGAGATCTACACACAACGTCGTCTCTGAAACCGAGAACAACCCGCTAAAAAACAACCCAAATCAAACCGCCTCTGTCTGACGAACCAAACGTAGACCCACATCTCTCTCAGTCGCTGAAAACCGACGAACCCACGTCGAATGATACCCACCGAAAGAAAGGTACCTGTTGAGACTGGACCGGACACCTATGTGGACACCACGCCATCAGACACTGATAACGGGCAGAAATGCACTTTACCATAGTACTAAGTTCTTAAACAATGCTGGCTTGCGTTGATAAAACATGTTAAATTGCATCCAAAAAGCATCAAATTCATAATATTGCGGTCGCATGCGTTCATCGTATAAGAATAATTGATTTTTGTATTTATATGCAGAATATGCGTTGACGCAAGGCGAAAATTGCGATCATAGGAAATCATTGGTCGAGCGTAGCATTACCTCATGGCTTTGCAATGATTGTCTTCGCAAACATTTGCTTGATAACTTATAGAAATACAAGTTATTTATACTATTTTATTTAGATATTGCTACAAAAGGAAGGAAAGTTGCGTCAATTGTATAGAAATTGGCTAAGAAATGCGAGAATTATAAATTGTCGTCAATACATCTACTGACACCATTGCGATGGTAGAAAAGAATATTTCAAGTATGTTTTGCAGGAAATCAGGTCACCACATGCGTTCATGGCTCAAGAAAAACTGAACAACGCATCTACGCGACATTGCGCCAATCATTCAGAAATGAATAGACGATCAACGCAATGACGGCACGTGCGACAATCGATCAAGAGCTAAGTGATCAACAAAATCTCAACCACATGCGGTAATAAAAAACAACACCGCATATGGGAAAACGATCGAAGATGTAAAGAGCAATGCAAATGCGAAGGATTCTGACGCATGTACAACTGACCATTGTGCATTTTGACGGGATTGATTGCGTAACCGAAGAAATATTGACTCCACCATTTCAGGAACTACCTTAACAATAAAGTGGGGACCACAATGCAAAGAGTCAAAGCTTAGCCTATAAATAGCTCCGGCCATTCCACTAAAAAGGGATGCTTGAATACAAAGAAAAGTGTATATACTGATCCGAGGGAGAGACTAGTTTAGCAACAAATCAGAGTAAATCCAGGAAGAATTAAGAGACAAGGCTGAGAGGTGATTCTCTGGGAAAAGAATCCTTCTGATCCCCGCCATTGAAGCTCTGTATGAAGGTCACCTCTACCAGATGAGCAAGCCTGTTCATCCATTCCACACGCTGGCAAGCAAAATCACCATCCAGATCTATGTCAGGATGTTGACACTTTTCTGTATTTGTTTCTATCTCTTTATCATCACTTGTACTCATCTTATTAGTCTATCATTCACACCATGAATTAGATGCTTAATCTTAGTATTGAATGTTATGATCATTTCCATTATCATTTCTCTGTCTATTTCCGTTCACCCATAATTCATTTTCTCCATGATGTTTTCTTAATCCCATGGGTAATTAGCAAGTTTAGTCAAGGCATGCTAGACAGCATCTTCATCTATGAGAGTAGAAGTGAAGATGCTATTCCGCCTATCGAGAGATGGTTGGAAGAATGCGTTAACTAAAGCAAGAAGTACTTCTAGAGATGGAAGCAACCTTGCATTCACCACGTTCATCCCTATTTCACCATAGAGATATGGGAATGCAGCTGATTACCGAGGGGTGTACGCCAATGGAAAGCGAAACCTTAGTTACATCTTTAACGCAATTAGCAAACTTGCGACATTTGTACTAATTATTCTTTTCCATTCTGATTCATCCATAAAGACTTGCCAACGCATACCACAATCCTTTGTATAAACTTCAAAGTCAGTCTCGAACTCAGTATCATGTATATCATGTATCTTGTATCTTGCATCAGATTAGCTTAGGTTTATTTTCATCGCAATTTATTTTATTAATGCAACTTTAGTTTATCTGTAAAATTTTATTTTACCGCAATTTACTTGCCTGTACAAACACACAATCTTTATTAATTGTAAAAACCTGCATATATCACAAATGTAACACACTAACGATAACAATCCCTGTGTTTGACCTCGGATTACTCTGAGAAACTTGCGTTGGAATTATACTTGGTTTTAGTGCAAGGAAACTTGTGACAACGCATAGCATACTACAAGCATTTCATTAATAACACATACATCTAGAAGTAGTATCGCATAAAGTGTAAATAAGCATAACACAACATCCACACTCCATCTCCATCTCCATCTTTCCAAGTCATCAAGTTTATGGCAACATGAGCTTGTCTGATTCATATTCATCATTATCCATATCCACATATGTTTAAAGAAACAATTCACGAGTCTACAAGTTTATGGCGCCGTTGCCGGGGATTGGTAATGGTTAGTGTTGAATATGTTTGTAATATTTTGCAAGACAGATCTCTTTGTATTGGCTATTTAACACAGAGAGTATTCTGACGGTTTATAAGTACTGGAGTGATCCAAAAATTCTAAGCTGACCTAGAGATCAAGTATATTTTTCGCGCAAGAGCACATTAGGGCCTACTTAAGCGAATAAGAAATGTGGCAGATAACAATGAGGACCTGCAGGGAATCAAGAGGTGAACCAGCTTGCATAAGATCTAGTTTTTCTTGCTGCTGACCGCAACATCCCTATGAGGAACTATGCAGCGCCGGATTTTTATAACTTCTCGCCAGGAATTTTAAGACCTGTGGTTGAGGAGAATGTAAGTTTTGAGATAAGACCAATTATGCTGCAAATGATCTAAAATGCGGGACAATTTGGAGGATTACAAGGAGAAGGCCCGCATGCTCATTTGGCTAGCTTTGTAGACATGTGAAATGCATTCTCCATGCCTGGTGTGACTCAAGAAGGACTTAGATTATATCTCTTCCCGTATACACTACGGGATGAAGCAAAGAGGTGGGCTCAGTAATTAGAGCAAGATGAAATCAACGCATGGGACCAGTTGGTCGAAAGGTTCATGAATAGATTCTTCCCTTCAACCGTCAACGCAAGGAGACAAAGGGATGTGTTGAACTTCGAACAAAAGGGCCATGTAACTTTGAGCACTGCATGGGTGCGTTTCAGACAATTAGTGAAGAGTTGTCTGCATATCCGGATTCCCGATTTCATTCTGATGGAGACTTTTTACAATGGCTTAGATCAACCAACGCAAGCAGTTGTTGATGCCTCCACAGCAGGAGGATTAATGGATAGATCGTATACGAAAGCAAAGATCACTTAGATCGCATTTCGCGAAGTTCAGATGAATGGTTAGATACTGGGTTTGAGGAAAGAGGTCTGGAGCAAGAAAGAGCCGAAGATGCCGTTGTACCAACTAATACAATGAGCACACTAGTAGACAGATGACCACAATGACCTCGCTCCTTCAGACTATGGCTAATCAACAAAGACATCTCTCTCAAGGTTCAACGTAAGTCAATGCGTTGACACATGTGGCCGTAATGAATTACGTTCACTGTGGAAAGGGACATTTAGTGGAAGTCTGCCCGTGGAATCAACAATCCGTATACTCTATCTACAATGAACCGTTCGGCAACATCTACAACCCTGGTTGGCGGAATCACCCAACTTTAAGTTGGGATGGGAATCACAACCAGGAGGCCACAGTAATCATTAGAATAGTTATCGGGGGAATCGAGGCAAACTTTGGTCTTCATTAATCCAGAACCCAACCCAGGTAAGTTTCAAAGTGTACAACCCTATGATCAACAGTTTTTAACTGACATCTCTTGCAGTACCTCATCTCTGGAAACGTTGTTGAAACATTATATCGAGAAGAGCGAGGCAATTAGACAATCGTAAGCTTCCTCCCTTAGAGGGATGGAGGAGCAGGTTGAACAGCTTGCGATTGAACTAAAGAATAAAGTGCGTGGTCTGCTGTCTAGCAGTTCGGGAGCATCGGGGCCACGTGGTAAAGAGCAATGTCAAGCAGTGACATTAAGAAGTGGTAAAACAACAGCCCCTATGCCACCAATACTAGATTCAATAACAAGATCAGTAGATTTAACCATCGAATATGACCAATCAACCATTAATGACCGAATCACCAGTTCAGAAGTAAGTACATCTACAAGAGATGGATCTCAGCAAGACTTGAATTCAAAATCAACGCAACCTCCAGTTACTAAAACACAAAAAGCACAAGATCTCAATGAACAACCCACTAAACAAGAAGTACGGCGGGATCCTCCACCTTTCCCGTCCAGGCTGAAGAAGAAAGATGATAGTAAGCAATTTCAGAGTTTCCTAGATGTCCTCCAACAACTACACATCAACATTCCCTTAATAGAAGCTTTGGAACAGATGCCGAACTATGTGATATTTCTCAAGGATATACTTGCTAAAAAAAGAAATATCGGGGAAAATGAAACAGTTGTATTAACATATGAATGCAGTGTGCTATTTCAGAACAACATCCTCACCAAAATATCCTGGAAATTTTACATTGCCTTACTTAATAGAAGGGAAGAAGGTCGGAAATGCGCTGTGTGATTTAGGGGCGAGTATAAACTTAATGCCCTTGTCAATCTATAAGAAGCTAAATATCGGCAATGCAACCAACGCAATGTACATGTGCCAGTTAGGCATTAGATCTGTAAACGCAGCCCGAGCGTAGCAAAGAATGAGGTATGCCGTACTCCGTGCAAGTAGATAAGTTAGTCTTTCCCTGCTGACTTTGACTGACTTTATCATATTAGATTATGAAGCTGACAGAGAGGTGCCTATCATCTTGGGTCGCCCATTTCTTGCAATAGGGCGAGCACTGATTGATGTACAGAAGGGAGAACTGACCATCAGGGTTGACGATCAGCAAGTGAAGTTCAATATTCTCAACGCGTTGAAATACCCGAGTGATATGGAGAATTTTCGATATGTTGAGGAATTGCAAGAAGAACCTTGGTACGAACCCCTAGAAGAGTTGGAGGAAGAAGATTATGGAATCGACGCAACGTGGGAGGAGAATTGCGCCGCAATTCAAATTGAATCAGATTTTGAAACATCAAAACGAACATCGCAACGCACTAAGCCATCCTTGGAAGAACCACCTGTGTTAGAGTTAAAGTCATTGCCTCTGCACCTCAAATACGCTTAATTAAGAGGTAATAACACGTTACCGGTTATTATATCTGCCTCACTGAGTAAGAAGAAGGAGGATGCACTCATCCAGATCGTGAAAAACAACTCAAAGGCTTTAGGATGGAACTTGGTAGACATTCGAGGAATCGGTCCCTCGTATTGCATGCATAAGATTCGTCTGGAAGAAGGAAGAACGGGATCGATAGAAAGGCAACGTCGCTTGAACCCTGCCATGAGGGAGGTTGTGAAGGAAGTGGCTAGATGCAGGCGTCATTTACCCTATATCATATAGCAGCTGGATGAGTCTAGTGCAATGCATTCCGAAGAAAAGGGGAATAACAGTCCTCACTAACAGCAAGAATGAGTTAATTCCCACAAGGACAACTATCGGGTGGAGAATCTGTATGGATTATCGCAAATTAAATTTGGCCATTAAAAAGGACCAGTTCCCACTCATGTTTATTGATCAGATGTTAGACCGACTTGCAGGGAATGAATTCTTCTATTTTCTTGATGGCTACTCAGGGTACAACCAGATTGCAATTGCACTGGAGGATCAAGATAAGAAAACCTTCACGTGCCCATTCGGCATGTTTGAATTTTGTGGGTCGTTTGGGCTCTGCAATGCGCTAGGTACTTTTCAACGATGTATGATGGCGATATTTTCAGATTACTTGGAGGAGTCAGTCGAGGTATTTATGGATGATTTTTCAGTCTTCGGCAATAATTATGAATATGTTTATCTAATATTGAGAAAGTCTTGAAGAGATGTGTGGAAACTAATCTTGTTCTGAACTGGGAGAAATGCCACTTCATGGTTGAAGAAGGAATTGTGCTAGGTCACAAAATATCGAAGGCAGGATTGGAAGTTGATCAGGCGAAAATGGACGCAATTTCCAAGCTACCCCCACCAGTGAACGTGAAAACACTTAGGAGCTTTATGGGAAATGCAGGGTTTTATCGAAGATTTATTCGCAACTTCTCCCAGATCGCAAGGCCCCTAAGTGCGCTCCTTGAGGCTGACCGCGATTATAATTTTGATGATGCATGCACTGAAGCATTCAACACACTGAAGAATGCGCTCATCACCGCACCCATTCTGATTGCGCCGGATTGGACGCAACCATTTGCGTTGATGTGCGACACTAGTGGATATGCTATGGGCGCAGTTTTGAGTCAGCACAAGGACAAGGTATTGCATGCTATCTATTATGCTAGCAAAACGTTGAATGATGCATAGGAGAATTATACAACCATAGAAAAAGAAATGCTCGCGATGGTATTTGCACTGGAGAAATTCTGACATTATTTAATCGGAACAACTGTTGTGGTGTATAATGATCATTCTGTGACCAAATATCTTATGATAAAGAAGGATGCGAAACCGAGACTGATATGGTGGGTGTTGCTCCTGCAAGAGTTTGACCTAGAAATTAAGGATCGAAAGGGCACCGAGAACCAAATCGCTGATCATCTGTCAAGATTGGAGAATTGCAAGGTTCAGAAGAAACAAAAAGATATTGAAGAAAGATTCCCTGATGGGCTACTGATGTCGGTAGGCATTAATGTTCCCTGTATGCAGACATTGTGAACTTCATCGTTTGCGGCCAAGTACTAGAGGATTATACTTACCAGCAGAAAAATAAGCTAAGACATGACATCAAGTTTTATTTATGGGACGACTCCTTTCTGTATCGATTTGGACCTGATCATATTTTATGTCGATGTGTCCCTGAGCATGAAATCAAGCACATTCGGGAGCTTTGTCATGAGTCCCCTTATGGAGGACATTTTGGGGGGCAGCGGACCGCCACAAAGGTCCTACAGAGTGGCTATTTTTGGTCAACACTATTTAAGGATGTCCATGCCCATGTTATGGAGTTCGACAGATTCCAAAGAACGGGAAACATGTCTAGAAGAAATGAAATGCCTTTGACGTCAATCTTGGAGATTGAATTATTTGATGTATGGGCAATCGACTTTATGGGCCCATTTCTACCATCAGAAGGTCATCAATACATCCTTGTCATGATTGATTACGTATCAAAGTGGGTTGAAGCCATCGCATGTGCTAAGAATGATGCGGCCACGGTGGCGAAGTTTCTCAAGAAGAATATCTTTGCTCAATATGGAATGCCAAGGGCCTTAATCAGTGATGAGGGCTCACATTTCATCAACCGCATAATTACTAACCTTTTAACTAAATTTAACGTCAGCCATAGAGTTGCTACCGCTTATCACCCACAAACTAATCGGCAGGTAGAGATTTCTAACCGAGATATTAAAACTATCTTGAAGAAGGTAGTCAGTACTTCCAGGAAGGATGGTCACCCAAGCTTGATGAAGTGCTGTGGGCATATAGAACTGCCTTTAAAACTCCAATCGACATGTCCCCATATGCCCTGGTCTTCGGAAAAGCTTGTCGTCTGCCTCTCGAGTTGGAACACAAGGCGATGTGGGCATGCAAGAGGCCAAAATTTGATCTAGCAATTGCGGGGAAAGTCTTGAAGCTGCAACTAAACCAGTTGGTCGAATGGCGAAGGGACGCCTATTAAAATGCTAAGATCTATAAGGAGAGAACCAAAAATTGGCATGACGACTGCATAAACAACGGACGTTCGTCGAAGGTCAACAGGTATTATTGTTTAACGCACGTTTGCGATTATTTCCAAGGAAGTTGAAGTCTCGCTGGTCTAGGCCATTCCACATCAAGACTATATTTCCCCACGGCGCAGTTGAACTAACAACTGAAGATGGGAACAATGCATTTAAAGTCAATGGTCAACTACGGCCATGTGGATTGACACATGGAGACCTTGACTTGGGCAAGCAGTATTAACCGCTTGCAGGGGATGTTGTTGTAGTAATTCTGAAAACTCTTTCAATTAGCACCCTTATATCTATCTTTAATTGCTTTCCTTACAGATTTTATTTACTGCTTTCTAAAATTACGTTATTTACTGCTTATTAGAATTAGCCTTTAATGCTTTCTGTATTTACCTTTAATTTAATTCATTTGTGTATTTCCATGTCATGTTTAATATGCATTAGTAACGCTGTTCTTAAAATTTCTGTGGATGGCTGAATAAAACGATGAATGCGCAACGTCTTCTTGATTTGCATTATTGATGACTTAAAAAGGAAAAAAAAATTGGTATGCAACATGATAGATTCGTTACTTTGGGCTGATTATGTCACATCACCACTTGCAAGCATGGGCACCTGCAACAAGCAGGATCTGAAAAGTTTCCAAGAGGTCAGGCGGCCAACCAGGACATGGAATTTAATGCTGTCCAGGGCATGGATTTAAATGCAGCCCATCCTCCAAGTTGACGAGACCAGCGCCTATAAATACTTGAAGACCCTCCAGAATTAAGGAGACAATTAGAAACTTTATACTCTCAGTAAATTTTTTAGACTTAGTTTTAGCTGTACAAGCTGTGCCGAGGTATAAGACGATCGAAGGAACTGAGAACCATCACCACCACCTGTCAGGGAGTGGAGAAAGTTATTCTTGAGAAAGATACTCTGTTCTTGGCTCTTTAAAGTGATTGTACACAACAAGATCAAGTCAAAGAACTACAAGAGATTGTATTCTTTGGCTTGACTCATTCTCTCTCTTAATATCATTTTCATATCATTTTGATTGAATATAGTTCTTTGTAAAGACTCATTGATCCTTTATTAAGTTAATATATTTGATCATCACTTTTGCTACTGTTTGTCTTCTGTTTATGTTGAAAGCATTAGTACTTCATGCATAATTCTGTTTCAATTCCTAACCCAACTTGACAACTTGGTGAAAGCATCTTTAACTTAGTTATTTGAAAGAATAGCTAAGTCGCATGAAGCAGAACGCCTAGTACAGCTAGAGATAGACTTACTGGCGTTTCTTGCATTCTAAGTTAGACGCATATAATCTAGAGATAGACTTGTATGTCATTTTCATTGAGAAATGTTGAATCAAGTCAGTAGGTTCTTTCTTTAGACTCTCTCTTGAGTAGCTTTAAATGGGTGTTGGGCACAACATAAGACAAGACAAACGCATGAACTTGGTTGACGCAAGATTGTTACTATCCCTAGTGAACATGCATACCTTGCTTAATGCGTCCAACCACTTACCCTCCCAGGCAGTTGATTGTTGCTAACTTCACTCATAAAGAAGCAATATGTTAGCCTATAGACAGACGTTGCAGCAGCTTCACACTAAGAAAATAAGGTTTTCT
>NW_024064953.1:251299-254524 GCF_009727055.1 Benincasa hispida | reverse complement strand
GCAACTCCCATGCGATGGACACATACAGCTGATTACCGCAACATACATGCATTGATCGATGCGTTTGCCTTTGCGATGTAGTGTTTCTCCGCATGCGGTCGTCTATACGGTTGTCCGGTTTCCGCGTTTGCGTTCATTTGGTGCATTAGCTACAAAAATAGAACATTGAACACATAATTTATGCAAAGTAATGGGTTAGCTAAGATTCATCATGCTGAACAACGCAAACTCTTTTTCTTGTGAATTCCTATCAGGATCGATGCAATTTCTACCTAACAACCTTCATAATTCTAAGTAAAAGGCCTAAGATGACATGCATTTCTCCATGCCATCAGCCTCTTGGCCACAGTCTTCATTAAAGGATTAATGTATGGGTCTCACGGCCTTGAATGGACATTGGGAGCTTGAGCTATGAATGCTCGTTCTCAACTAAGGTTTGCTAGCATGGTTGATTATTATGCTATGATTAATGTATTGAGGTTATTTTCTAGAGTGTAATTTATCTTACATTAAAGCATATGAAAGGTTTGAGAAGAAATGTATTCCTATGTGTCACTCACTGGGCAACTAGCACACCGTTTTCAAATCTTTTCCCACTTTCCAGGTAGTGATCAGTTCCCACACGATTGAATCCCTTGCAGCTTGCCACTCAAAGTTTTGTGACCTTAGGAAGAAGCTTAGGTTAAACTTGTTTTGATGTACACACTTTTGAAAGGGAGTCGGGGACTTGTGAAACTTATTATGTTTTGGGACACATGTTATTTTGGTCATTTTATTTCGTTAGGCATAAGTTTGTTTGTTTGTTTTTGGAACTATATTTAAGACTTGCACTGTTTAATTTCATGGATGTGGTTGTACCAAGTCATTGCATATTCAGGTTTGAGCAGGTTCACTTGAATTAGGTAGTAAGTGCCAGCACCTAGGCCAGTAACTACTGTCATCATATCCTCTTCAACCAACATGCATCCACCATGGTTTGACTCATTGCTTGGTTTCTTGGCCGCACACCCTATACCAATGCATAGTCCTTCATGCATCCACCACATAGACCACATAACACCCTCGAATGTCAAAACCAACGTATAACCATCTTCCACCATGCACCCATGCCTCACAAGCCTGAAAGAATGGTTGTCCTAGGCTTCAACACTTAGCCAAATTTCCACCCGTTAAGCCTCAACTCGAAGCTACTCAAATGTTTACTCATGGCACTTTTCGTCCAAGGCTTGGCCTCACATGTATGCATCATGATGGCTTATTCTATGCATCCTAGCCTTCACTTCAATGCTTAGCTTATCCTTGGGTTTAACACAACCTTGCACATTCTTTGAAAGTCTTGGTCACTCATACACAAAGCCCCATGTGTTCAAGTTACCTAACACTCATGCATGTCTAATTTTGTACTTAGCAAAGGGTTGCCTAATCGTCCAAGATTTTCCAAATTCAACTTCTAACGTAAATAACTTGAAAAATAAATCCGTTTTAAGAAAGTACCTTCTCCAAACATGTTCGGAATTTTGTTACCAATGTTACCTCAAAGTTTCAGTGTGAAACTTCTCATTGTTTAACCTGGGTCCTCAGATCTTTCCCAACAGCCATAACTGCAACTCCCTCCTTGACCAAGGATTCTAGAGTTAACTTCTCAAAATATATACCTTGAACCATAGAACTTATCTTGCCAAGGTTCCTTCTACAAACATACTTAATGGTGTCTATGAAAATACCTTAAAGTCTCGGTTTGAAAATCCAAGTGTTTTGGTCTAGATCTATGTTTCTTTGTCGAGTGCCCGAAAACATCCGAAAACGAACCTTTAACTCCTCCTTCCTTCTCTGACCTTCTTTTCGATTAGAACACCCTTCCAAAGGTTAAATTTCAGAATCTAGAATCGAAGAGCTTTCGAATGGTACCATGTTCTCTTAGTTTGCTCAAGTAAAACGTCCAAAACGAGCTCTTGAAGTTCCCTTTCGTTTTATACAACCGTCTAGCACTAGGTTATTAATCTTGTATACCTACTCTTACTAGGTGATTCTTAAACACTTTAGCCAAGAGAATCATTGTAAACAAGTTAATATACAATAGGCTTTTACTTAAACTATATAAGGATACATTTTATTCTCGATAATGACCAGGAAGCACACTTTCCTCTCACTACCTAGAGGTACTCTCAACTCTTTGAGTAAGATGCGTCTAATCTGTTTTAACAACTTTTGTTTTAATAGTAAAATCTAAAAATCTTTATACTTTCTATACTTTGATCTAGCCATTTAAATATCTTAATATTTATAAATGGCTTTTAATGACAAAAGTTGCTATGAGATAGAATAAACATAATTTTTTCAAAATGAATATTTCATTTATCATAAAAATATATACAATTTGTTCTTTACAAGATTTACAAAAGTAGTAAAATCAGGCAACAACTTCTCCTACTGGTTAAACTGAGCAAACGGCCCCCAGGAACTAGTTAGCCTGTTTACCTTTCTCTACTCTCTTATCGGCAAGATACTGAGGGTAGTTTCTGTTCCAGTGCCCTTCTTCATTGCAGTGGAAACATTTCCCGCAGGCTTCTTCTTCCCTTTCCCTTTGGCCTTCTTCACAGGAATACTCTTACTCTTTTAAGAGGAGGCAACATCAGAATTGGAGGACGTTCCTCTCTTCTCAACAGTAGTAACATTTATCTCTGATTCTAGACCCTTTGTTATCAACATAGTCTGGTAAGCCTGTAGCTCATTCAATAGAGTAGTCAAGTTGTATTCAATTTTATTCATCAACGCATTCGTACAGAATTGTAGAAAACTCTTCGAAAAAGATTCTAGAATAAAACCAACTTGACTTCTCTCGTCCGTGACAACACCGTTTACTTCTGCCACATTAATGTGAACCATCATCTCCAAGACATGTTCATGAACATTGGTCCCCTCTTTCATGCGACTTTTGTAAACGTACTTGATGGCATCATGCCTAAAGGTCAAGGACGGTTGTCCAAACATCCCTCGCAGAGATTCCATAATCTCTTTGGCAGTACTCATATCCTCATGTTTTTTCGCCAAGACATCAGATAGAATGGCGAGGATATAAGCACGGGCTTATAACTGCCTTCAGCTCATGCGACTGATTGCCTTTCTATCCTGGGGTCAATATTGGCTTTTGGCGCATCGCCTACACTTCAAATATTGTCTGCAACTTGGTCACACAAGCTACAATATTCCCAAGGTAAAAAGGTT
>NW_024064953.1:234078-246064 GCF_009727055.1 Benincasa hispida | reverse complement strand
ATTTAAAATAGGTCGTTAACTCTGTAAAAGTAGGATTACAAACTCAAATAGTATATAATCCTGTCGAAGACTGAGGGTATTTAAATTGACTATTTACAGAACACATGGGGATTATGGCTGAATTATTAAGTGTTGGTGATGACGGGTAGTAATGTACGTTATTATAGGCCTTTTATTTAGAATTATGAGGCTGTTAAGTAGAATATGCGGTGATTATACTTAGAATTTCACGAGAAAATGAGCTCGCATCGATCGACATTAAGAATCTCGGTTAACCCACTTTATGCGTTATTATGTGTTCAATTGTTTATTTTTTGTAGTAAAACGCAGGAATCGATCGCATGCGCGAAAGCCAAGCTATCGCGAAGATGATCGCATGCAGTGATCGCATACGTCTGTCGTATGGGTGTTGCGGCTATCTATTAAAACAAGTGTTTAAGCTACGTGAGCATGCAGCTGTTCTTTGTTATGGATTTTAAATGTCTAACCCAATTTTATAACAATTTAAAAACTTTAAACATGGTAAACATCCACAACATACATAAAGGCATTCAATATTTAAAATAAACATTATATAAAATACAAGAAACCCTAACATGCATACTATATATTATAATAACTTATAACATACTTTCAATGCATGTAGCATGCTTCCTATGGTGGAATTTTAAATCTACATGGCATACTATATGCACATACAATATTTATTCAATTATAACATACATCCAATGAATAAATAATTAAACACAAACTGATATGGTTTTAGTTTTGGCAAAAACAAGCAAACAAAAGCCTAATTATTATAAAACAGCTTCAAAACCACTTGAACCACTACAAACCACTTGAACCGGACCCTAACCAGTAGAGTCTGAACCAGACCAACCAAAAACCATTTATGGCTAAACCGAACTAGACCTCAAGAGAACCGGTCAAACTGGCTGCTCTTACTCTTGGTCAAAATCACGCTATGGCTAATCATTTAGTAATGACTACCATCGTCATGTGTTTTCCTGATCATTTAGTATTTGCTTGATGGTTTAGCACCAACGCATGGCACCTGACCAAGGTACACAATCCTGTAGTGTCTGCCTCTATCGCATAGTGTCATCGTTTAATATCGGAGGACGCTACACGATCGCTTAGTGTCCAACACTATTGTGCAACTCCATCGTTTAGCATGGACAAATACTACACGATCGCTTATTGCCTTCGTCTTGATCATTTAGCATGCACACAAATGTAAGCTATCGCCTAGTGCTATCCTCTAGTATTTCAACCCATCTCTTAGTTGCCGCTCAAAGGTAAACGATCGCATAGTGCTGCATCTGAATGCATCACTTAAATGCTACTCAATGGTAAACGATCATGTAGTGCTATGGCATAGCATCTCAACGCATCGTTTAGCTCCCACCCAAAGCTACACAATCGTGTACTGCCATCGCATAGAAAAACAACGCATCGTTTAGCTCCCGCAAGGACACGATCGCTTAGTGCCATCGCATAGCACTTTCACGCATCACTTAGTTCAAAGCTAAACGATCACTTAGCTTTTCTTCAAGGATCAACACCCGAAGCTACACATTCGGTTAGCTTTTCTTCACATCGTCTAACGCATGAAGCTAAACGATCGCCTAGCTACTGAAGATCAACAACACTATGAACAAAGGCTAAAAATATGGAATCTGCAACTCGGCCTTTTCGCTTGTTTCTTCAAATTACAACGTAATTTCAACTCTAATGACTCCAAATAAATTAAAGACTCTGGGGAAGACATATAACTCATCAAAAAAGAGCCAATTATAAATTTAAATGAGAAAACAAAGAGAAATTAAAAGCCAAAACTGAGAAAACCATATCAATACAACAGTTTCATATTTCTGATATAAAACACCCACCAAACAAAAATTAAACTGAATTTAATGCTTATAAGATGCTTTGATACCAATTGAAGATTATGGGTTGTGTGTGAACTACTTGAAGATGGAGTTGGAAAATTCCATTTTTCTATTTGTATATTTTTTCTATTTCCAAAATCTAATTTTGATTATAAAAATCAAAATTTATTAATTTTACAGATTAATTTCATAGATTAATTTTCTAATAAAATTAATAAATAATTATTTAAACAATTTAAATAATTCTAATTAATTTAATATTAATATTAAATTAATTTTACACAAACCCATCTCCATATATTTAAATCATATTTAAATATATATTCTCCAATTTCATTTGATTCTAATTTGAACAATTCAAATTAACTTTTCACACTACTCTAGAGCTAATCAATTTATGAGCTAGTAGGGGGACCTCGTGGACCTACAGATCATGGGCTCCAACGATCCAAGATTAATAGGCTAAATTCATTAGACTGATCTAGCCCCCATTTGTTAACTAATGGGCCACTCCACTAAAGCCCATAGTTGAACTCTCTTCACTGTAGATATATTATGTCCACTGGATATAACAATGATTAGTAAGTTAACCCTTCACAGGTTGTTTGTAATAACGGCTGGGTCAAATCTCTGTTTTACCCACGAAATTACCTCTTGTTCCTTAATTCCCACTGATTCCCTAATGAGCAATTGTTTTGTGATCCAATCAAAAAAATCGAGTCCCTCTCAGGCCAGCGAGAAGGCGGGGCCCCTTGTTCAAGACCTATAATCAGCACTTAAAGAACAACCTCTCTACTACCCCTAAAAGAGGGTAGGAGTGAATTCCACTAAAGTTCAATAAATCTCCCATTTCATGGGTTACCTAGGTCATAGTTAGCTCAAGATTAAGGTCAAGTTACCTAGATCGTCGGTTTGAAATAGTTAGTCTTAAACATTAAACATCATTACAAAGTAAGAGTGACTGATTTCATGGTCTGATGTTGTATAAACACTTTTTCAAAAGGACACCCCCACTCCCCATGTCCTAACATGAACGAATTAGGATCACTTCGTTTATAGCGCTTTATAACTCTTTGTAACCACTACAGAGTAGGCCACATTTAACAGTGTTACCAGAATAAGGTACCCAACCTTATTCATATACTATAAATCATTTTAACTATTTACTCGAACTTGATCCACTTTTATGTCTCCACATAACGTTCAAGTAATCATCCAATAGACAAGGGACTTTTAGGTTTATTGGATTTCTATTAAGCAAAACATCTATTCAATAACACCTTATTGAATTTTCAGAATAAGTTTTATTATTTACAAACTATGTGTTTTAGGACATAGGGTGCAAGAAGAAATTCACTCCTACCCACTATTAGGGATAATAGAGAGGTTGTTCCCTTAAGTGCTGATTCTGGATCTTGAACAAGGGGCTCCACCCTCTCATTGGTCCGAGAGGGACTCATTTTGTTGATTGGATCAAAAATCAATTGTTCATTAGAAGATCAATGGGACTTAAGGAACAAGAGGTAATCTCGAGGGTAAAATAGAGATTTTACCCAACCGTTACTATGAACAACCTGTGAAGGGTTAACTTACTAATTATGGTTATATCGAGTGGATATAATATATCTACAGCGAGAGGAGTTCAACTATGGGCTTTTGTAGAGTGACCCATTAGTTAACGAATGGGGTTGATTTGGTCTAATGAGTTTAGCCATTTAATCTCAGATCGTTGGAGCCCATGATCTGTAGGTCCGCGAGGTCTCCTTATTAGCTCGTAAATGGATTAGCTTTAGAGTAGCATTATAAATTAATTTGAAACTTTCAAATTAGAATTAAAGGATTTAGAAATTATATGAGATATAATTACACATTTAATTTTAAGAATTAAACGAAATTAGAGAATTAATATTGAAATATGATTTAAATATATGAAGGTGGATTGGTGTAAAATTTATTTAATATTTGATATTAAATTAATTAGAATTATTTAAATTGTTTAAATAATTATTATTAAATTTTATTAGAAAATTAATTTATGAAATTAATTTTTAAAATTAATAAAATTTGATTTTTGAAATCAAATATGATTTTAAAATCAAATAGGAAAAGTTAAAAAACACATAAATGTAATTATGGGATTTTCCTTACACCTTCAAGTTGTTCACACAAAACCCATAAACTAAGGCTTCAATTATTCCTAGCATGAGCTGCATCTCATGCAGCCATCTTCTTTACATGATAGTCTGCAATATATTGAGAAGATTGGAGTGGAATTGAGTCATGCAATCTGTAGAAGTTTTGCTGAAAAATTCATGGTGAAGAAGGTGTTCTTCAAGTGGATTGCTACTGTGAGTTAACCTCCAAGTTCCCTTGATTCAAGCTTATTTTGAGTCCCACTACTCAATCTAGAGCACCTAGAGAATAGTGAGGAAAATCTTGAGATGGTCTACAACAAGATTCAGAGAAATCTGTAGCTGAAAATCAAGATTTCAAGAGTTCTACGAAGGTATGACTTGAAACCCATTTATTTCTGTAAGAGCATGCTTTAGTTTCTACTAAAATTAATGAATTAAAGTGTTTAATGATCCTTGTTACTTTGGCTGCGTGCTGATACAATCCAACATTTGGTATAAGAGCATCATATAAGCATTCAGTTCTGTTTAATTTTTGCATGGTGGGTGTTTTTCATGAGTTATATGAAACTGTTGCACTGATATGGTTTTATGAGTTTTGGCATTTAATTTCTCTTTGATTTCTCGATTAAATTTGTAATTGGCTCTTGTTTGATGAGCTTTTATGTGTTCTCAAGAGTCTATAATTTATTTGGAGTCATTAGAGTTAAAATTAAGATGAAATTGAAGAAACAAGTGAAGAAGGTTGAGTTGAAGATTCTAGATTTTTTCAGCCTCTATTCATATCATCGTTAAGGTTTAGTGTTAGATGATCGTTTAGCTACGAGAGCTAAACTATTAAAGAAAAGCTAGACGATCATGTAGCTACGGGCGTTGATCGTTGAAGTGTTGTGTGCTAGAAGATCATGTACCTGTCAGAGCTAAATGATGTATAAAAGTTCCATGCGATGGCACTACACGATCGTGTAGCTTTGTGTGGCAGCAAAACGATGTGGAGAGGTGCTATGCGATAGCACTACAGGATTGATAACTTGTATAAATACAAGTTATTTATGCCACCTTATCTAGATATTGCTGTTAAAAGTTAGTAAATATGCGCCAATTGTATGAAGATTAGATTAGAATTACAATAATTATAAATGATCGCAATTACACCCACTAACGCCATAAAGATGGAAGACAAGCCGAGTTTTACTCTATTTTGCAGGAAACCAAGTCACCGCTTGCGCTCAAGGCTCACGAGAAACTGATCGATGCATCTCCTGTCTCTTATACACATCTAGATGTGTATAAGAGACAGTACAAGGCCAGAGTCAAAGACCTGCACCTATAAATACCCCATGGATTTTAGAGAAAACTTATGCTCCTTCTGTCTCTTATACACATCTAGATGTGTATAAGAGACAGGTGCTACAAGGCCAGAGTCAAAGACCTGCACCTATAAATACCCCATGGATTTTAGAGAAAACTTATGGGAGGTAATAGGGGGGTAAGTGCTGCTAAAGTCTTGAGAGAAACGGTTGAGCTGAGCGCTTAAGTGAAGACATCCGGGAAGAAGACGAGATAAGGCCGAGAGGTGAATCTCAGATCTAATCTACTGAATACCCGATCGGAAGCTCTCTGCATAGATCTTTGCTACCAGTGGAGCGAGCCTGAGAGGGAAGCTTTCCCTACCATCAAATCCATTCTATCCAGCAAGCAGATCTCCATCGAATTAGTGCCAAGACATTGGCACTTGTTTGTATCTATTCTATCTCTTTCATCGTTGTATTTCACTTTCTCTCTATCTTTTCATTCACACACCATTTATCAAACGCTTAATAGATATATTAAATGTTTCGATAGCTTTCATATACCATTCTCTATCTATTTCCATTCCTCCATTAATCATTTTCTTCATGATGTCTTTTCAATCCCCTAATAGTTAATATGAATAAAACAAGTACTTAATCTGTGTTAAAGGTAGAAAATGCGTTTAGCTAAGGCATGCTAGACGACATCTTCACCTGTGAGAGCAGAAGTGAAGATGCCATTCTAATCTATCGAGAGAGGGTTAGAAGAATGCGTTAACTAAAGTGGGTAGTACTTCTAGACATGGAAGCAACCTTGCGTTCATTACGTTATTCTCTATTTCACCATAGACATGTAGGAGCGTGACCGATCACTGAAAGGTGTACGCCAAGAGAAGAGCGGAACAATATTTCTAGCATCAACGCAATTGAGAACTTGCGCTGTTTATATTGTTTATCTTTCACTTTCTATTCTATTCATAAGACTTGCCACCGCATTCCACGTCTTTGCATAAATTTCATAGCCAGCCTTAACCCCAGCATCTTGTAACATGAAACCTGTATCTTGTATCATCTAGCTTAGGTTTATTATATTTTATTTTATCATCGCATCTTTACTGCTTTACTTTATTTTATCGCAATTTATATACCTGTACAAACACATTTTATCACAATTTATCACAAATACCTATACAAACCTGGTCGCATATATCGTGAACATATCACAATAACCTAAAACAATCCCTGAATTCGACATCGGATCACACCGAGAAACTTGCGGTGGAATTACACTTGGTTCCATCGTAAGGAAACTTGTGACAACGCATGGCATACTATAAGCCCTTGTCCGTTTTTCTCTTGTTTATGCGTAGCATCAACCTAGATAAGTGAGCTTATGTACCTAAATGAATAACTTGGATTGTATGACCTAAGAAAGTTATAATTCTAAGTGTTGGAATGAAAGTTAGAAATTACTTAACAAATGCAAGTTCTTTTAGAAATGTATTAATACATGTTATTATTGGAACAATTTTTCATGATTGTGCACTTATATAGTGAACATGATTTGTTATTGGCTAAGGGTTACAAGGAAAGAAAGAACAAATTTTGTAGGAAATATAAGTTAGTCGAGAGGGGCATTGGAGTTGTTTGTTTTTTTTTAAAAAAAAATTTATTGGATTAATTTGCTAAAATATAAAATTAATTTAACTTGATAAGTCTTGTAAGGCTATAAAGGATAAGAAAAATAAATAAAAAGCCACGTAGTAGGGCAAACAAGCAACTGGGTGGAGGACTTTGATTGGAGGAAAAAGTGTACAGCTTCGGCTAGAAATTTAGGGTCTGAAAAATGTGATGGTTCTCCCAAAATACTCGTGCAAAAGCTTCCATATTTAAACCAAATTAAAGCTTATTGAGTTTTGAGTCATTCTAGGGCTTCTTGAGAGATTTAGAATTGAAAAACTGAAGAAATCATGAAAAAAGTTAAGGTTGCCCGGAAAACAGGAAAATTCGAGTAAGGTGTAGTCTAGGAGAGATTTTGAGCTCTAGAGTACGAGTTAAGAGCTATAATTTTGGAGTTAGTTAGCTTAAAGGTTTATTAACATATTTCATGAAGAAAGTATGTGAAAATTTTTGCTTTAAGTTGGGTTAAAAGTTGGTTAAAGTGAAACCAGTATTTTCTCGAATAGGGTAGCAGCAGGCCAGTCACCCCCCTAAGGCTGCCAGCCCCACCAGCGTGCCTCCTTCCATGCCAGCGCCCCTCAGCATGCCTCAGCCCGTTCAGCTCTGCCCACCCACGGCCAACCTCGCCCACCCATGCCCATAGCCCGTGCCCATGCCCATTTCTAGTGCCCAATTGCTTGTTTTTTAGCATTTTGGGTGTTGGTGAGCATTATATAACCCCAATTAAGACTTTCTTGATATTTTGACCCTAGAATGAATACTTTTGGATTAAAAACTGGTTTTTGGGTCATTTTGGGTAATGTGAGGAAAATGGACTTAAGGAGCAAAATGTGAATGTTTAGGTGTTAAAATGAGTTCAAGTGGTTACATTGAATCACTATGGGCTGTTTTGGTTGATTTTACCTATCGTGAGTGTCTAGTAACCTTGGGACTTTATTTCAGGTCAAATTGAGGTTTGAAAGACTTACAACCCAAGGAGCTCGTGCCAGTGATAGTGAGTGGTTTATTTTCGAATGTTTTGATATAGAAAGTAATTATATATGATAGTATGCTATGATTTATGAAATGTGATCGCATGATCTGTTTTACTTGACTGATATTTCAAAAATGTTTAAATCATGATTTCTAAACTCTCCATGGTTTTATACAATCTTGATTAATTAAAATGTGGTTTGAAATCAGAGTTTACATACTTGTGATTTGTATGGTTTTTATGAAAACTTCTTGATGGTGGAATCAAGGTTGTTGAATGGTTCTCAAAATGGTTTCAAACTATTGATTCTTGTACCCGAGAGATGGTTATTTTCCCGTGCTACTTGAATATGTTTCAGTAGTATCACTCAGGCGATCAGGGGGCTACCAGGGTCAAATGTGGCTAGAGTATACCGGGAAGTCCAGAGGAACCTGCGCCTGTAGCACCACCCAGGCTATCAGGGGGCTACCACAAAATTGGATGTGGCCAGAGTATATCGGGGAGTCTAGAGTAACTTGGGCCTGTGGTGTGTATTTATGCTTACCCTTGAGGCAGCTCTGCGTGCACGTATGACCTTGTGATTTGGTTTACACCGCGGGGGGCATTCTTTGTCCAGAGTAACCTATTGTTGTAAACGAGTATTTGGGTACAGAGTTGGTGTGCTTTTCTGATAACGATTGAATGCTTTAAAATGTGCTTATGAGAGTTGATCATGCCACTGTTTTACTAACACGTGTTTGAGATGCTATTGAATCTTTTATACTTGGCCAATGTTTTATTGAATGATTTAATTACTTTTATTGATTATTTAGAAAGCGATAACTTATGTTTATATTCAATTACCACTCACTAGGCATTAGCTCCTGCTTTCGATGTTTTATGTTTTCCTCCCCAGGTAGCGTTAAAGTTTCAGAAACACGCTGAGCTGTTTACTGCCACACGACAAGAGTCTCCTGCTACATTGTAGGCCTTGCACTGATGTAAATAGATTGCATATCATGAACCTTACGTGTCATGGTTTTGGGAGTACGAGACAAGTGGAGTTGTTTTGTTGTGTAATGTCTGAAAGTATTTCCATTGTGTCTAAACTTTGTTCATGGTTTGTATATAACAGGAGATAGAAAGTTTATGAAACTTGTTTGTGGATACCGTAATATGGAATATGCTGAATGGAAATTAAATGTACTAAATGATTATTGTGTAACTGTTCAGATTTAAGCACAGGTTAAGTTGGTTAGTAAGATGCTAAATGTCATCGGGGGAGGTGATGTTTAGCATCTTCACACCTCTTTCTAGATTAAGTGGGTAATCTGGGAGGGGGTGTGACACATACTACGTGAACATCCATAATTAACAAATATCTAGAAGTACTATAACATCATTTCGAGCATAGAACATCATCAACGATACCTATCAGCGATTCGTCAACAAGTTTATGACGCTATTGACGGGGACTAGTTAACGGTTTATTGTTTGAGTGTGTTTTTGGTATTTTGCAGGACAGATCTCGTTGTACTGGTTGTTCAACGCGAAGAGCAAACTGATGGTTTATGAGTCCTGGTGCTGAACCAGAATTCAAAGCTGACCCTAAGATCTAGCGTACTTTTCGAGCAAGGACACGTTAGAACCGAATTAGGCAAAAGAAGGCAGCCAGCATGGTGGACAACAATGATAATGCGATATCGTTTGCAAACCAAGGGATGTTCGACCGGCTCAGGATCCTGTCTTCCTAGCGGCTGATCGCAACTTCCCAATGCGTAATTATACGGCACCCAATTTGTATGATTTTTTGCCTGGAATCTCGAGGCCGACTATGAAAGAGAATGTGCGTTTCGAGATTAAGCTTGTCATGCTGCAGATGATTCAAAACGTCGGGCAGTTTGGGGGTCTGCAAGGTGAAGACCCACATGCCCATCTGACCAGTTTTGTCGAGATGTGCGACAATTTTTCCTTACATGGCGTGACCTCAGAGAATATAAGACTGTATCTGTTCCCTTGCACCTTGAGGGACAAGGCTAAGAGGTGGGCTTACTCACTTGAGCCAAATAAGATCACTTCATGGGATCAACTGGTAGAGCGGTTCATGAAGAACTTCTTCCCACCTGCCGTCAATGCAAGGCGACGAAAGGATGTGTTGAACTTCAAACAGATGGAGAATGAGACCCTGAGCACTGTCTGGGTGCGATTTAGGGGATTGGTGAAAAAGTGCCCGCATATCGGGATCCTCGATTGCGTCTTGATGGAAATGTTTTATAATGGCCTGAATAGAGCAATGCAGGCTGTTGTTGATGCTTCCATGGCAGGAGGTTTTATGGATAAGACATACACAGAGGCTAAAGTCATCCTCGACCACATCTCGCATAATATGGATGATTGGATCGACGATGAATATGGAGGCTGAGGCATCGAGAGAAGGAAAAGTGAAACAGCCATTGTCCCTACGGAGACAATGACCACGTTGATTGCGCAAATGGTCACGGTGACCTCGATCCTCCAGTCAATAGCAATCAACCAAGGAGCCATTGCTCCACAATCAGCACAACCCGTTGCACCGACTCAAGTGGCCGCAATCAGTTGCATCAATTGTGGAGGGGCTCACGGAGCTGACATGTGCCCATTGAACCTTCAGCAAGTATGTGCTATCCAGAACAACCCCTTCAGCAACACCTATAATCCGGGCTGGAAGAGCCATCCTAACTTCGGTTGGGGAGGCAATCCAAACCCAGGGGGGCCAGTTAACCATCAAGGGGGTAGTAGAGGGAATCCGCCTTTTCACAACAATCAAGGGTAATCAAGACCGCACAACCAGCAGCCATCATCATCTAACACCTCGGGAAGCTCATTGGAGACACTGCTGAAGCAATACATGGATAAAAACGATGCAATAATGCAAGTTCCGGTGTCTTCAAGCAAGTAGCTCATAATAACCACTGCAATCCTCTTCTTTGGAGAGCCTATTGAAGCAATATGTAGAGAGAAACAAAATGGTGCTTCAAAGTCAGGCCACGTCCATCCGTAACCTTGAATTACAAATGGGCCAAATTGTGAGTGAGCTGAAAAATAGACCGCAAGGAGCGTTGTCGAGCTCAACTGAGCTCCCTCGCAATGTTGGGGGTAACGAGAAGGAAAATGCTTAACAGTCTCCTTGCTAAGTGACGACATGACTGCGGAAGTAGGGGAGACGCACATTGCGACCAACTTGAATGCGGTGATAACCGAAGACCTGCTGACCTGTAGTTTGGAGAAGCTTGAGGAAATAGACCCTGAAGTTGCATCCACCCTTAAGCCTCTAGATCTTCAAACGGAAGAAGTCCAACTACTAGTAACTCCGCAAAGATTGAAAGAGGAAAAAATTGAGAAAGACAATATTGCAATAGTGGTTGCAACGCAAAATGCTATGATCCCACCTAAAATGGGCGACCCGGGAATCTCCACGATCCCATGCTCTATCGGAGGGACATTCAGTGGCCAAGCACTATGCGACCTTGGGGCAAGTATAAACATAATGTCGCTATCAATCATCAAACAATTGAATGTCGACACACTTATACCCATAAAGAAAACTCTCTTGCTTGCAGACAGATCTCGAGTACAATCTGAAGGGGAGTTGGAAAATGCCGCAATCTCAATCGATAAATTCATCCTGCCGACAGACTTCCTCATTTTGGATTATAAAGCGAACGAAGATGCGCCCATCATATTAGGACGACCATTCCTTTTAGCCGGTCGCGCTCAAATTGATGTGCACAAGGGGGAAATTGTAAGGAGCATTCATGGGGAAAAACTCCGGATTAAGGCAGTAAAGACCCTAGAAGACGAAGAAAAGAGAGAAAAGCCACCATGGACATGAACAAACCAGTCGGAAATAAGTGGTCCTTATGTTTCAAATGATCGCAACTTATCGGGGACGCAAATTTTGGGAAACCTCAATTCTTCAACTCTTTTCTCCACTACTCGGAATTTTTACTATCTTTTCAATTCTGATCTATCCTTATTTTACTATCACTATCTTTA
>NW_024064953.1:218589-232613 GCF_009727055.1 Benincasa hispida | reverse complement strand
CCAATTAAGAACGATGGGATAGAAAGCTGATGACAGTCGAATCCAAATTAAGTTGATAGCCGATAACGGTCACAAAGTACATTCAGCTTTATCGATAAAAATAATTCAGCACGTAAATCAAGAATTAAAGCTGTCTCATCTGTACAATCGAGAGAGAGAAGCCGCCTTTCACCATGGATGCTCTACAAATACCAAGTGCATTCTTCAGAAAAAGGGTTGACCGTTGATCGTTCACTGTTCACCACTTTTACAACTAGTTGCTTCTGTTCATAATTTTCCTTTCCATTTTAAAGCATAGCAACAGAAGAGTGGTGGCACCGGAGATCTCCCAGGGAAACTCGAGAGAGAACCTTGGGGTGTAAGAGCAGAGAGCTGGCCGACGAATATCTTTAGAGCACGAGTAGAAACAGTGTAAACGCCTGGCAGTAAGAAATTGCTACCAGATTCTTTATTATACTTGCATTATTATTTGTACTTTATCTTCATATCTATTCAATGGAAGTTTTATTTCTACATCTGCTCACTCTCTTAATACGCATGAGTAGCTAAACTAGTTGAATGGGTTGAGAAGAACTAAGCTAACATGACCTAAGAAGTTCATTGCTTGCGATTGTCTTGTTTTATGCTGTGTAAAATACCCTTTAGAGTTACTCGAGAGAGAGTCTAAAGAAAGAACCTAATGTCTCAAGAGAGCTAGATTAGAATCTGGACTTGAAAGAGAAAAATTAAGCTTGCATAAACAAGAGATAGGGACTTAGAGATAAGCTCTGTTTGTCAACACTACATCGCATGCATCTTTGGAATCAGAATGATATTATGTGGTCGCATATTTGTGTGGATTTCATTTTCTCATAGCATAAATAGGAATAAAGATTTATGTGTAAACCATGTCGACTTATCCATATATATTGCATGCGTTCTATCCTTAGAAGCCATGGTATTCGCACCGAGAGGTGGTTTATTATTGTATGCATGTTGCATGATTGCAAGCATGAACACATTCTAAGAAGTGTTAGCCGAAACCTTTCTCAACCCGTTCACCGCATATTCATTGCATTTCCCATTTACCAACCCTTTTCAAACTCCGCCGTATTTGTTATTTATTTTTAATCAATTTAATCAACAAACCAAGCACTTTATTTATTTTCCTGGTTACACAAAGTTTTCATCAAAATTATCAATGCAATCTATTTTCACAAGTCCTTCTGTTTGATCCTGGACTTACCAGGAAACTCAGAGGAATTTACACTTGAATTCCGCTAGGAAAACTTGAGTGCACAACGCAATTCCATCAACGCATATCATCCATATTTCCACTTCATAAAATAACGCATCAATACACTTATAGAATTTGTTTATAATTTTAGAATGACGAGTCCGATAATAAAATTGTTGGCATCGAATAAACTGATTGGGGATAATTATGTAATATGGAAATCAAATTTAAACACTATACAGGTGATAGACGATTTATGGTTTGTCTTAACAGAGGATTGTCCTCCCATTCTGAGCTCTAATATAAACTAAATTGTTCGGGATGCGTTTGAGAGATGGATTAGGGCAGATGAAAAAGCCCATGCTTATATCCTTTCCAACATATCTGATGTTTGTTGGATTTTATGTCCTAAAACTAGTAGTTTGTAATATCATATTCTTGTTCAATAAAGCTGTTATTGAAAATCTTTAGTAAAATTAAATTCTATATTCATGAATCCAATAAACTAAGAATCCAAGGCTATTAAGTTTAAGTTTGAACATTATGTAGTGACATAAATGTGGATACAGTTCAAATATATAGCCAAAATGGTCTATAGTATATGAATAAGATTGGGCGCCTTATTTTGGGGACACTATGGATGCGGCCCATTTTGTTGTTAGTACAAACGATGTGATCCTAAACCGTTCATGTGGAGACATGAAAGTGGGGGCATCCTATGTAAAGATTTTACATAAGACTGAACCATTAAATAGTCACTTTTTACGTTCTAAACACCGTTTACTGTATAAAACTGACTAATTCAAATTTGATGACCTAGGTAACTCGATCTCAATCTCGAGCTAACTATGAACTCCTGATTATTTGGGATTATCCTTAGATCTGCATGGGTGAGAGTAGCTCAATAGCACTGGCTCAATAAGCCTCCCATTTCAAGGGTAAGACCGGGTAAATAGCTAGGGACATAAGGTGCAAGACAGACTTCACTCCTACCCATCTCTAGTGGTAGTAGATAGGTTGTTCCCTTAACTGCTGACTTTAGAATAAGAACAATGGGCCCCACCTTCTCACTAGGCTGAGAGGAACTGGATTTGTTGGTTGGACCACAAATCAATTGTTCTTTAGAGGTTCAGTGGGACTGAAGGAACAAGAAGTGTTCTTGGGGGTAAAACAGTATTTTGACCCAGCCAAGACCACGAATAATCTGTGAAAGATTGACTTACTGGTTACGGTTATATCATATGGACAAAAATATATCTATAGTGAGGGGAGTGCAACTATGGGACTTTAGTGGAATGACCCGTTAGTTAATAAATGTTGATTAATTAGGTTAAAGAGTTTTACCCGTTAAATCTCGGATTGTTGGAGCCCATGATTTGTAGGTCAATTAGGTGCCCCTGATAGCTTATATGGATTATACTTAGAACAGTATGTAGGTTTAATTCGAATTGTTCAAATTAGGAAAAGGGATTAAAACCGACAAGTATATGCGATATCGCTATCGGTTTTTTGTATGACACTCTATATTCCAATGTTATTTGAATTTTTAAAATATGAATACGGATTCATGTTTGAGAGGTCAAAATTAATCAATGGGGTCAAAACTATAAAAAGTCAAAGGGTTGACTTTTTTTAAAACTAAAAGTCAAAGTTTGACTTTGACCAAATAGAAAAAGACCATTTTGCCCTTAACTAAGAGTTAGCGGAATTATCCAGCATTTTGGTTATCCCACTAACTTAAGTGGATTATGTATAAATATTATAGAATAACACATAGCCCACTTTGGTTTAGTGCTTTGTGAGGTGTTGATTTTTGGTGAGTTTTTACATGTATTAGATGCATGTAATTGTTTTATAAAATGGAAGTTTTATAAAAAAAAAATTTCTTTTTCTTTTCTACTTTAAGCAAGCTGAATTTTATAATTTTGGTTTCCAGAATTCTCACTAAAAATTCCCTTTTTCGCACATTAACTTTGAACCACCACTTCTTCCCCTTTTCATTCCTTCACTCACCGGGTCCTACAACCCGTTTCTGAGTCCAGAGAATAGCGGGTAAACTCTAGTGGTGGTTTGGAAGAGTTCAGGTAAACTCTAGTGAGTAAAATCTAGAAGTTCGGGTTATCTAAGTGGAGAAAGCTAAATAGGCAAACTAATTCCTGAAGACAGCTTGCTCAGCTTAACCAATGGGAGATATTGTTGATTGATGATAAGTACTAGCTTTTGTTATCTTGTAAAAGAATAAAATGTATATACTTTTGTTGTAAATGAAATGTTCATTATCAAAAATTGTGTTTGTTCTATCTCATAATAACTTATGTTAAGAATCAAACTGTTAAAAGCCATTTGCAAATATTCAAATATTTAAAAACAGCTAGAAATCAATTAGATCAAAGTATAGGAAGTTTAAAAATTTCCAGATCTAACTGTTAACAAAGAGTTGTTAAGATAAGTCAGATGCGTCTTACGCAAAGAGTTGAGAGTACCTCAATGTAGTAGGAGTAAATTATGATTTCCTGGTCATAATTGAGAATAAGATGCATTTCCCATATAGTTTAATAAGAAGCCTATTGTACACTAACATGTTTATAATGATTCTCTCGACTAAAGTGTTTGAAGATCACCTAGTAAGACTAGGAATACCAGATTAATAACCTAGGGCAAGTGGGAGAAATATTGGGTATGGGATATCGAATGGTAAACCATGGGTATGGGATGCCCTAGTTTATTGTATTTCTCTATAAAACTTAGACTCAGTCTTATATATTGGATATATAAGTTACCACTGGAGTTTTAGTCCAAGTGGGAGTTTGTTGGGTTTTATATCCTAAAACTCGTAGTTTGTAAACAATAGAACTTATTCTGAAAATTTAATAAGTTGTTATTGAATATATGTATTGCTTATTAGAAATCCAATAAACCTAAAAGTCCCTTATCTATTACATGAGTACGTGAACTTTATGTGGAAACATAAAAGTGAACCAGGTTCGAGTATATAGTCAAAATGATCTATAGTATATGAATAAGATCGGGTGACTTATTCTGGTAACACTATTAGATGCGGCCTACTATGTAGTTGTTTCAAAGAGTTGTAAAGTGCTACAAACGAAGTGATCCTAATTCGTACATGTTATGACATGAGGAGTGGGGGCGTCCCTGTGCAAAAGGGTTTATACAAGATCAGACCACGAAATCAGTCACTCTTACTTTATAATGTTGTTTATTGTTTAAGACTGACTATTTCAAAGAGATGACCTAGATAACTTGACCTTAATCCTGAGCTAACTATGAACACCTGTTTATTCGAGATTATCCTTAGATTTGCATAGATGAGGGTTGGCTCAATAGCACCAACTCAATAAACTCTCATTTCAAGGGTAAGACCGAATAGATAGCTGGAGACATAAGGTGCAAGAAGAAATTCACTCCTACCCGCTGTTAGGGATTGTAGAGAGGTTGTTCCCTTAAGTTCTAATTTTGGGTCTTAAATAAAGAGTGGGACTTAAGAAACAAGAGGTAATCTCACAGGTAAAATAGAGATTTGACCCAGCAGTTATTACGAACAACCTGTGGACATAACATATCTATAGTGACGGGAGTTCAACTGTGGGCTTTAATGGAGGGACCCATTAGTTAACCAATGGAGGTTTATTCGGTCTAATGAGTTTAGCCAATTAATCTCAGATCGTTGGAGCCCATGATCTGTAGGTCCGTGAGGTCCCTCTACTAGCTTGTAAATGGATTAGCTTTAGAGTAGCGTGATAAGTTAATTTGAAACATTCAAATTAGAATTAAAGGAATTAGTAATTATATGAGATATAATTACATGTTTACTTTTAAGAATTAAATAGAATTGGAAAATTAATATTGAAATATGATTTAAATATATGAAGGTGGATTTGTGTAAAATTAATTCAATATTTGATATTAAATTAATTAGAATTATTTAAATTGTTTAAATAATAATTTATTAATTTTATTAGAAAATTAATTTGTGAAACTAATTTATGAAATTAATTTGTAAAATTAATAAATTTTTAATTTTTGAAATCAAATGTGATTTTAAGATCAAATTGGAAAAGTTAAAAAACATATAAATGGAATTATGAGATTTTCCATTACACCTTCAAGTGGCTCACACAAAACCCATAAACTAAAGCTTCAATTACTCCTAGCATGAGCTACATCTCATGCAGTCATCTTCTTTGCATGATATTTTGTAATATATTGAGAAGATTGGAGTGGAATTGAGGCAGGCAATATGTAGAATTTTTGTTGAAAAATTCGTGATGAAGAAGGTGTTCTTCAAGTGGGTTGCTGTTATGAGTTATTCTATAAGTTCCCTTAATTCAGGCTTATTTTAGGTCCCACAACTCAATCTAGAACACCAAGAGAATAATGGGGAAGATCTTGAGATTGTCTACAACAAGATTTGGAGAAATCTGCAGTTGGAAATCGAGATTTCAAGAGTTCTACAAAGGTATGACTTGAAACCCATTTTTTTCTGCAAGAGCATGCTTTCGTTTCTATCAAAATTAACGAATTAGAGTGCTTAATGATCCTTGTTGCTTCCGCTGCATGTTGATACAATCCAACAATCATCAATAAAAAAACTATGACAAAAGTGGTCCAAATAAGGGTGGAATATTCTGTTCATCAAGTCCATAAAAACAGTAGGAGCATTTGTTAAGCCAAATGGCATCACCAGAAACTCATAGTGGTCGTACCGGGTTCTGAGTGCAGTATTAGGGACACCAGTCTCTTTCACCTTCAACTGATGATATCTTGACCTCAGATCTATCTTAAAAAATGCTGTAACTCACTTCAACTGATCAAAGAGATCATCAATACCCGATAACGGATATTTGTTCCTAATTGTTACCTTATTTAGGTGCCTATAGTCAGTACACAGTTTGAATGAACCGTCTTTCTTCTTTACAAACAGAATTTGAGCTCCCCAAGGTGAGACATTGGGTCTAACGTATCCCTCATCAACCAATTCTTAAAACTGCACCTTTAGCTCCTTTAATCCAGCGTCATTCTATACAGAGCCTGCGAAATAGGGGTTGTACCTGGAATTAGGTCAATGGTTAATTCTACTTCCCTATCAGGTGGCAAGCCTGATAACTCTTTAGGGAATAAGTCTAGAATCTCCTGAACTACGGTACGTCTTTAGGTTTCAACTTTTCATCCTTGGAAGTCATTACATGAGCCAGATAGGATTCACATCCTTTTCCCACTTCCTAGCTTTTACAGCTGATATAAGACTATCTAAAATTAACCTCCTGCTTCCCACAAGAACTACTTCCTGTTTTCCTGGATTCCTGAAGGCTACATCCTTTTTATAACAATCAATAAAAGCGTGATACCTCCCAAGAAAATCCATTCCCAAGATTGCATCAAACTCTTGTAGATCTATGGGAATTGAGCAAAACAGAAATCTTGGCCTTCAATCAACACATCACAACTTCTATAATAATCACATACTACTACTACATCCCCCATAGAAGTAGAGATATATAAATCCCTAGACATGCTTTCAGGCAATTACTACTAAGGTCAGCCTGCTACACCCTTCTACTTCGCACCGCTTGATCCTTCTACTTTCTTCCTAGCACCCTTTGGCTAGTTAACAATCTGAGATGTTATTTGCTGCACCACCAGAGCTTCTCAATTTAGCTGGGGACATTCCTTCTTGAAATTCCTGCTTGCCATACTGAAGCAAACAACCACTTCCGCTGTAGCAATACACCAAAGTGCCTCTTACCCACAGTTTTGGCAACATCGGCTTCCAATCCGTGCTGGCGACTGACTCACGAGTAATGCTACTCCTGGTCAACTAGCTGCACTAGCCGAGGGTTTGAGTTCTCTTTCTTCTAGCTTTCTGCCAATTCCATGCCTCTAGATTTACCCATACTTTATTGGCCTGCAACTGTTGGTTGGAATCCTCTGTCTCTCTGCCCCATAGGAATATCTCAGTCCTTCTGTAGTTGTTCATCATCTGCCAAACTTCACTCAACCTGAATAGTGGTCTCCACTAACTGTTAAAGTCCAGCCATTAGCTATAGAAGTTACCCGGGTTCTAATTTCCTACCTCAACCTATTCTCTCGAACCTTCTACACCTGTCCTTTCTTCCGCTTATATCGAAAAGAGCTACTACGATAGCTTAGTGAACTTCTATTCATATTTTTCTACTAATCAACATTCCTTTTGACAACCTAAGGAACTCATCTTTTTTGCCTCTCGAAAAGAACTAGGATAGTATTTGTCTTCAAAAGCCTTTATAAACTCAGGCACAACAATGTATTTGAACTGTTCCACCTAGTTTGCCTCTAAAAAATAATGTATTTCCACCATTTCTCTGCTTCTTTTTGCACAGGAACATAGCTAATCTGACCTTACGGTCTTCTGGATAGCCCATTACGCTGAAACATTTCTCTTATCAAGTCCAACCAATACTTTTGCCCCTGCGGGGACTGTGCAGTGCCCTCAAAGGTCACCGCACCTAGGGCTCTAAGCCTCTCAATGCCATATTTCTTTTCTACGTCGGCCTGTATTGAACTCACACTAGCCGCTAATCTTTAATATTCTTCAAACACTCTATCCTCTAACTGAGGATCTACCTTAGCCTGAGGAGTACTTGACTCTCCCTTGTAAGTCGCCTCTTAATTCAAAGGTTCTCTGGTCTTTCTTTTATTCACCCTTGGGGTTCTTCCGACCTTAGGGTCACGGTTGGTAGGGTCAGTATTCCCATCTACTGTCTACTTGCTTTGTCTGCCACTTTGTCTCGGCATCTTTACATAATTAATAGTACACATATCAGAGACTTAGGTAAATTAGATTTACTAGTTATTGAAACATATATAATGGAGAATGAAGATTCTACCTGGATATTGGATTTAAGGGCCACTAATCATGTTTTTTTTTCTTCTTAGGAAACTAGTTCCTCGAGCCAGCTTGAAGAAGATGAGATTACTCTCTAGGTTGGATCAGGGGTGCATATCTCAGCAAAAGTAGTGAGAGCTGTTAAGTTAACTTTTGGAAATAGATATCTATTTGGAAAACTTCATTTATTCTGGTGTGAATGGCAGGCAGGCCTATATTTCTTTGTTTCAATATTAGAATACGTATTTTATGTACCTTCTTGTTAAAGAAACTTGATATCTATTTCTTGTTTGTTAGAACATTTATACCTGTAAATTTTTGTCTTAATGAAGCTATATATAGCATAGAAATATATCATGGAAATTTTTTTCTTAATGAATCTGTTTTGCAAACATAGAAAGTAACTTATATAAGTTAAAACCATATAAAGTTAAGGCTTTATAAAACACATAAATGTTTAAAACAGATGAATCTCAAAGAAAAAGGCAACACATTTCTTAAAGTGCCTATCTTTGGCACTTGAGATTTGACCACATTAATCTCAATAGGATTGAGAGACTGGCTAAAAGTGGACTTCTAAAAAAGTTTGAAGATGTCTCTTTACCACCGTGTGAGTCATGTCTCGATGGAAAAATGATAGAAAGATCTTTTTATTGAAATGGTCGTCGAGCCAAACAAATCTTAGAGCTTGTGCATTTAAACATCTGTGCACTTATGAGTGTTAAAGCACGGGGAGGTTATGAATATTTCATTACCTTTATAGATGATTATTCATGGTACGATTACATTTACCTAATTCATTTTAAGTTCGAAGCTCTTGAAAAGTTTAAGGAATTTAAGACCAAGGTTGAGAACTAATTACATAAATTTATTAAGACACTTCGATCAGATCGAGGTGCGGAGTATTTAGACTTGAAATTCTAGGACTATATGATAGAACATGGGATTCAGTCACAACTCTCTGCATCAGGAATGGCTCAATAGAACGATATATCTCAACGGAGAAAAAAAACCTTGTTAGACATGGTTCGGTCCTTGATGAGTTTTGCTTAGTTGCATAACTCATTCTGTGGATATGCAGTAGAGACTGCATCTTACATTTTGAAGAACATTCCCTTTAAGAGTGTTTGAAACACTTTATGAGTTATGGATGTGACATAAAGCTAGTTTACATCACTTCCAAATCTGGGGTTGCCCAACACACGTGTTGGTGCAAAATCCTAGAAAATTGAAACATCGTTCAAAATTGTGTCTGTTTGTAGGTTACCCTATAGTAATAAGAGGTGGTCAGTTTTATAATTCTCAGGATGATAAGGTAATTGTATTGACAAATGCCAAATTCCTAGAGGAAGACCACATTCAAGATCATAAATCATGCAGTGAACTAGTATTGGAAGAGATTTCAAATAAATACACGAATGAACAATAGTTGTTGATCAGCCTTGCTCATCAATAGAAGTTGTAGATAGACCAAGGACATCTGGTCCATCACATCCTACTCAAGAGCTGAGAGAGCCTCGATGTAGTGGGAGGGTTGTGAGAAAGCCTGGCCACTATATGGGTTTAACTGAAATCGAAGTCAACATATCTAATGATGGCTTAGAGGATCCATTAACATATAAATAGGCAATGGATGATGTTGATGAAGATTAGTGGATCAAGGCCATGGACCTTGAAAAAGAGTCTATGTACTTTAATTCAGTTTGGGAACTTGTAGATAAACGTAATGAGGTAAGACCTATCGGTTGTAAATAGATCTACAAGCATAAAAGAGACCATACAGGGAAGGTACATACCTATAAAGCCCGATTAGTAGCAAAGGTTTATATCAAGGTTGAGGGGGTGGACTATGAAGAAACCTTCTCACTTGTTGCTATGATCAAATCAACCAGGATACTCTTGTACATTGCCACTCTTTATAATTATGAAATTTAGAAAATTGACATGAATACTGCCTTTCTAAAAGGAGATCTTGAAGAGAGTATTTATATGGTCTAACCAGAAGGGTTAATTGAACAAGTTTAGGAGAAAAAGGTTTGTAAACTGAAAAGATCTATTGAAACAAGTATCCAGATCCTGGAATATAAGATTTGATACTGGGGTCAACTCTTATGGCTTTAAAGAGAACGTTGATGAACCGTGTGTATACAAAAAGATCATCAATTCCACTATAGCATTTTTAGTTTTGTATGTAGATGTTATCCTACTTATTGGGAATAATGTAGGATACCTAACTGATATTAAAAAATTGGCTAGCAACCTAATTTCATATGAATGATCTGGGAGAGGCGCAGTATGTTCTTAAGATTCAAATAATTCAAAACAAAAAGAACAGAATGCTAGCCATGTCTCAAACATCTTATATACATAAGGTGTTGTCTAGGTTTAAAATGCAAGATTCCAAAAGTGGTCTTTACCTTTTAGGAATGGAAATTATCAAAGGAACAATGTCCTAACATACCTTAAGAAGTTGAGAATATGAGACGAGTTCCCTATGCATCAATAGTCGGAATCCAGATTTATGCAATGCTATGAACTCGTCAAAAAATATGTTTTGCAGTAGAGATTATTAGTAGGTATCAGACTAATCCTAGTTAGAAACATTGGACTACTATTAATAATAACCTCAAGTATCTTAGGAGAATGAGGAACTACGTGCTGGTATATGGAAATAAGGATTTGATCCTTACAGGATATACTGACTCCGATTTTCAGACCGATATAGACTCCATGAGATCTACTTTGTGATCAGTGTTCACTTTAAATGGAGGAGCAGTAATATGAAGAGGTATTAAGCAGAGCTACAATGTAGGCTCCACAAAGGAAGCAGAATATGTTGCTACTTGTGAAGCAGCCAAGTAAGTAGTATGGCTTAGGAAGTTCCTAAATGATTTGGAAGTTGTTCCAGACATACGTCTACCAATCACTTTGTATTGTGATAATAGTAGGGAAGTAGTGAACTCCAGAGAACCTAGAAGCCATAAGCGTAGAAAACCTATTGAGCGCAAAATATCATATCATCAGAGAGATCGTGCTAAAAGGAGACGTTATTGTGAAACAAATAGCGTTTGAGGACAATATTGTTGATCCCTTTACAAACGCCCTCCATGCAAAGATTTCTTAGGGTCACCTGGAAAGTTTAGGACTACGAGTAGAATAAATAGGGCAAGTGGGAGAAATTGTGGGTATGGTATGTCCTCATTTATTGTATTTAGTTTTCTCTCACTGCACTCAACTTTGTTGTAACCCAATAGGAGTTTTAATCTAAGTGGGAGTTTGCTGGGTTGTATGTCCTAAAACTCGTAGTTTTGTAAACAGTAAACATATATGAAGTTTATTCAGACAAGTGTAGTTAATTGTTTAATAACTCTAAATCCAATAAACTACGAACCCTTGGCTATTGTAATGAATACTTGGACTTTATGTGGAGACATAGACTAGATCAAGTTCGAGTAAAATAACCTAAACTATCTATAGTACCTGGATTATGTTAGGTACCTATTTCTAGTGATACTATTGAATACGACCCGCTTTATGGTTGTTACAAATATTGTAAAATGTCATAAATGACGTGATCGGTTCGTTCATGTAGAGACATGTGAGTGGGGGTATTCTACACATGAGATTGTATAAGACAGACCACGGAATAATCACTGTTACTCATTAACACCGTTTACTATTAACACTGATTAATTTTACTTCTTGATGACCTAGATAACTTGATATGAATTCTGATCTATCTATAAACTCCTGTTTATTCATGATTGTCTCTTTATCAACATAGATGAGGGTAAGCTCAACATCGTTGCTTAATATGCCTCCCATTTTAGAGAAAAGACTGGGTAGATGGCTAGGGACATAGAATTTGCAAGATGGAATTCACTCCTACCCATTTTAGGGATAGTAGAAATGTTGATCCCTTAAAAACTGATCTCAGGTCTTGAACAAGGGACCCCATCCTCTCATTGGCTTGAGAGGGAATGGATTTAGTGATTATGATCCTAAATCAATTATTCATTAGAGGGATGGGGTACTTAAGGAGAAAAGATGTAACTCGGGGGTATTTTGGTATTTGACTTAGATGAGATTACGAATAACTTGTGAAGGAACAATTTATTGATGATGGTTATATCAAATGGACACATATTATATCTACAATGAGGGGAGTGTAACTCAGGCTATAGTGGACAACCTTGTTAGTTAATGAATGTTGATTAACTAGGTTAAAGAGTTTAACCGGTTAGTCTCAGATCATTGGAGACCATGATCTGTAGTCCCTCGGGTTTCCTTGCTAGCTCACCCACAAACAAAATTGAAAAACTAGGTTAAGTAAGAATTCGAAATGTTCAAATTAGAGCTTGAGGAAAATTGTATTTTATATATTTTACAATTAAATAATTTAATCTATTAATTAATTATTTTTTAGTGTATACTTGAGTTCATGAGCATGAAATGTTTTTAAAACCTTGATTAATTTGATTAATCAAAGCTAGTGTCCCAAGAAAATTTAAATATTTGATATTAGAATTTTGTTTATTTTAATTAATTGAAATTGTTTTAATTAAATAATTTTCTAAAATTTGAAAATTGTATTTCATTTTTTAATAAAAAATTAGTTAGTGAAAAAAATCAAATTGTTGGATTTTCCCACTAACTAAGTGGACTTTGAAGTGGCACTTCCAAAGGCTTGACACCTAAAGTTTACATGCTAGTGGAGTTTGAGGTGAAAAATATACAAGATAGGATTTTGCATGTATTTTATTTATAACTAGTTTGGTTTTTGAATATTGTAAAATCTAATGCATCTTTGACTTTTGACCAAAACTCTTCCACCTAAATCTCTTTACTCTCTTTTTATTAAAGTGAAATTACCTTGTTTTCACAAACAAAATGGTCCCACCATTGTGTTCTTCAATCGGAGAATAGCGTGAATTTTTCGTTGGTGGTGTCGATCGAGCTCGGGAGAGGAAGATTGCAGTGGATTCTACAAATGTTGTAATTTCTAACCCTTTATGCATGTTTATTCTTGTTTTTTATGTAACTAGAACGTTATCGATCATTGCTTCTGCTATGCACGTGTTCTTTATATTCCACTCCTTTATAGGCCCCATATTAAGGATGGCCAAAATCCATGCTCAGAGGGTTTATCAGGTGAAATTTTGGCTGAACAACTGCTTGGAATGCAAAAATCACAACCATATTTGAGTAGGTTGAATTTTGGAAAATTAGGGCTCATTGATGTGGCCACATTAAATAGAAATCTTTAATCTGATAAAAATTACCTGCCAAAATCCACAAAATTGCCTTAAAATCCGTAAATAACAACTTTTAAACTCATTAAGACCCTTATGAGATCATTTTAGATCATTAAGGCTAAATTTAGGGCAAAACACATGCAAGAGTCATTTTTCTGAGTAAATGTGTGCAAATAAAGGCCTAAAAACATGCATTTCTGAGAAAATTCCCTCATCCCCAAACTTAAACATCTTCTAGGCCTTTATTTCACATTATTTCCTTTTCCTTCTTCTTGCCTAGGACACTCGAAGTGTAATCCTTACTTTCATCCCAGCTTGCCCACATGGTTGTCATTATTAATTGAGCTCGGACTTTGTGGTTGAGCTTTGATTGTATGATGATTTTGCTACATGTTTTGTAATGATGACAATTTATGATAGGCCTTAGATAATTTCTATTCACATTTTCACCAAACTATTGTTATGTATGCTTGGTCTTTTACCAAACTATTGTTATAAAAGTAAAAAGCATGTTGTAAAGTTAAAAAGAAAGTATGTATAATATTTTAGAAGGGGATTACTCCTCCTTCCGGAGGTATTAGTAATCAGGGGCGGTTATGACACTCGTTGTTTCTACTATATGAATATACTTTGAGGAAGTGCGTAAGGTTCGACGCCAAAGTAGTTTTTA
>NW_024064953.1:201039-215975 GCF_009727055.1 Benincasa hispida | reverse complement strand
TAGAATCTCCCTAGAAATAATTACTTTATATGATTTTGGATGTTTTCAAATATCACTTTTTCATAATTATCAAACATCACAGTTTTAGAAGAAATGCAGTTTTAGTCGTTTCAAAATTACTTTCAAACATACTGTTAAATTCTTCTAATATCAACTATAACATTCCAAAGAAATTATTAAATAGAGTATACCGAAACTGGTATCTTTGGTAGAAATTTCAGCACCTCTAACAACCAACCCCGACTTCCAATATTGTCCATGTTCATACAAGGTAAACGCCAACTTCCCCCCAACATCGTCGACCTTGAATTCGCCGACCTTGATCTGAAACCATGTATCTCTTGTCTGATTCTCTAGAGATTCATGGGTCACAATTGTTAATCCATCTGGCTGTTTGAGTTCGAGGTTAACAGGATTTTTCCAATCGTATGCAGATTCCTTTAGCAATACATCAAACACTATTTCATATGTAATGCCAGGTGATAGCTTCTGTACGTTGATACTCCCACCAATATTTAGCCAATATACCCTTATAAGTTCAGCCACTTCAACTTTCTTACTGCAAGTTTTTTATACAATACACATCCACAAAATCAATATTTTGCCAATTACTTTGATAGTTCGTGAATATATTTTCAAAATTTATAAAGAAAAATCTAGTAGTAAGAATTAAATTTAAGATTTATTGAAAGGAGAAAAACTAAAATTAAATAAATTTCAAGTATGAGGACCAAAATGATATTTCGGTATGAACTAATAAATATGTGGTTAAATTATACCCGTCGATCTCTATAGATGTCCATTTCCAGTATTGAGGATCATCAATCCAAGCTATTGTGAGGTCTCTTGCAGGTATAAAAATGTTCTGCATACAAAGTAATGAAACTCAAACTTACAAATTTGAATTTTCGTTTCACATGTCAATATATATCAAGTAGTTTAAATTTGAATTTTCCTTAAGTAATGATGATTTAAGGATATGTTTGAAATGAATTTTAGAATCATCGTTTTGAGCTACATTACTTCATTATAGTTACTTTCGTAAATCATATAAATATTATATTATCGGTATCATACTTGTACAAATGGTTTAAATTTAATTAAAATTATTTTTAAATAATTAATGTTTGATCTTAAAAGGTAGTATTAGAATCATCAAATTTGTAGGAAAAAAAAGCATTACATTTTATATTAAAAAGTACTTTATACAGAGAAAGTTTTATAGAGATAAATATAAAAATAGAATCATCGAGTAAAAATCATTTGGATATATCTCCTAAATTATGGAATAAATGATTTTGGATGTTCTCAAAATCAATTTCTCATTATCGTCAAACACCATAGTTTTAGAAAGAAAGAAAAAAAAAGAGTAATTTTCGTCATTTCAAAATCACCCCAAACGTTAAATCCTTCTAATATCAAATATAACACACCAAAGAAAAAATTTAATTGTTGCACTTACCTTACTCGCACTTTCTCCTGCCATTGTAAGAGGTTATCTAGATTAAGAGATTGGAGATAGGAATGACGATGAGAGTGCATAAGGGGAAAATATATAGCCCCTTGTTTGGTATAATTTTTCAAACATCACATGAGAATTTACTTATTCCCATGTTTTTTTTATTTTTTTATTTTCTTTACTTGTGTTAAGAGTATCTGATACCTTTAAAAGGTAATGGCTTTCTACATCTATTTTATTCTTATATTAAATTGACAATCGATTATATAAAAACAATTCGGAAATAATATACAAAATTAACCTAATTAATTATGTTATCCAATTCTATGCTATTGAATTAAGTACAATTGAGTGAGGAATTGAACTATATAGTTAATTGTTTTTACTGATTAGAATATTATAAATTTTAATATTTTATTGAAATTTTTAATAAATACATAATCTAATATTTAACATTAATTCATTTTTAGTTGTTATTGAATGGATTTTTTACACAGGTCAAAGGTATTTGATACGCTTTCAAAAAAAAAAAATAACTATATTTCATTCACTCTCCTCTCATTTCCTATTAACTTATTCAATTTGTTCGCATCTTAATTTCTTTTAAAGACATTAATTTAATTTAAAATTTATAATTTCTAAACTAAATATGTAATAAAATAGATTAGCCAAAGTGGATGTTAGCGATCAATAAGTTCGCGATTCGAATTTTTTTATCCCAAGTGTACTTAAAAAAAACTCATATAGATTATAAAAGTGGTATGAGCTTGTCAACGATCATCCAAGGCTATTTGAACTCTAGTACTTAATATTGAGTCGGGTTTAATCTATAGAGAACAATAGTTAGTCTCTCTTAAGCTAAATTCTAAATATTAACCATAATTAGTTGGAGGGGGTTGGTTTGGAAAATAATAAACACCAAAGTATTAATGACTTCAAAATTAAATCTTAACTACCAAATTATCTAATTCAAAGCTACAAAACCAACCAAAAATATATTAGTCACTAAAAATCTAATTAAAACAATCTAATCAAAACAATCTAATCATGCAAACACCTTGACCTACTTGTTCGAGAAAGTCAAACAAGGTCAAAAGTCAAACAAAGAACCCAAATCTATCAACTATGACTGAAGCCTTCATTAAACTAAATGTTAAATACATAGGGGAACGAGGAGCATTCCATACAAATTGATCACCTGCATTAAGCTCAAAGGGAACAAGTGAGATCATTAACCAATACAAAACCCCTTGTTCAACTAATGGATTTCTTTTCAGTCCTAAAATTGAGATGATTCAAGCCATGTGCTCTTGGATCCTAAGACACATATATAACTCCATTCTCTCTACTTGGCAATCTAACGCAGGATCATGCGCATAAATTTTTACGGACTAAAATTAAACCTTGAGGTCCTACATAAGGTCCAAGGAGTGTAGTGTGGTGTTACAATAGGTTGATTTCGGTAAGTTTTGGTAACTTTAGCACATTGTTCCCTTTTGCAATAAGAATAATCGTGAAAAATTAACGCGCGTTTGGATTTATGATCAGGTTAGTAAACAAAATTGAGTTCTGGAATATATTTTTGACCAAGCCACATTTTCAGTAATTTAAATTGGGGGCATTTGGACCAATTTGATTAATTGGATTAGACCCCAAGGGATTAATCTAAATTTTTGGATTCATTATTTTGGAGCATGAAGGCTAAAATAAAAGGTGTAATTTATGTTATAGGATTGATTCAAGTCTTCCAAAGGTTTTAAAAAGATTAATTACGTGAATTAAAATTTGTGACAAAATTTGAGGTAAGTAATCTTATACTGGAACTACCCACGTGCCTAGCAATGTAGTTATGATTTATTGAAGATTTGATGATGGTTTGATGTTTCTATATGCCTTGTGGATATGAGGATTTAAAAGACTAGATGCATATGGAGATATCCAGATGCTAGCATGATTTGAGTATATTATTATTTTATGAGTTTCTATTTGACCTGAGGATGATGAGATGTATATGCATGTTATGGGACTAGGATGACGAGATGTATATGTATGTTATAGGTTATAGAACCATGTTATGACACTTGGTGATCTTTTTCTCTTTCAGGGCACGGACAGCCTTGAACTCTTCCATGTCCCACAGTGATGTTGAGATCGTGATAGTGTCCTCACTGATTAGTTAGATGCCCACTAGAGGTTTTGTGTCCTTTGGGATTCACTAGAAGTGGTGGTTTCCTTCAGGATTCACTAGTGTCACACCCCTTCCGAGCCTTATCACCCAGACTGGAAGAGGATGTGAAGATAGCCAACACCACCGTTTTGTGACATCAACTACCCGACCTTATCAGTTTGAAAGCTAGGTTATTATAATTCATCAATAATTGTAAACAATTAATCATACTATTTTACGTGCTTTAACCTAACTATACTAATGATTTCCAATTAACAAGATCTGAGCCCCACTCTGTGAGACAAAATTTATTTAGACCTCTGGTGGCTTTCCCAACCGATCCGCTTCTGCAACCTGGGGATGGAAAAGAAAACAAAACATGGAAAACTTGAGCTATAAGCCTAGTGAGTGGTGCCTTTATAAGGAATCAAACTTTGACTTTAGAAATTCATTTTTGGGAAACACAATTCCAGAAACAAACATGAATCACATAATATAAAATGTAACCTCCCCAGCCTGTCAGCTGGATATTTCTGGCATGATCATGTAATCTCAACCCCCGGGTATTATCCTCGAATAACCCGCAATGATTGATGTGGAATCAATCTCAGCACCTTATAACCCGTCGAATGTGTACATGTCGACATTTCCCGTTAGACATGTAGGGTACGCTGACTATCCCAACTAGATACCCTGGCTATTCTAGCCAAGCGTCCACAAAGCATGCTAACAATATCCTGGGTACGTTAACCTATATATATAATCACATATATACATATAAATCAATCATGCAAACGGTAGAATAACCACTCACTGTTCCTCCTGTCCTGTTCTTTAAGAATTCTTCTAGGCAGCTCCTTGCCCCATTCCTTGGATTTTTTATTTTTCCAAGAATTTCAAGTTAATCTATTATTTCTTCAATAATCTTAATTTATTCACAATTAACCTTGAAAATCATAACAACCAGCTTACCCACTTAAAATAACCCAAAAATAGGCTGAGCTATTCCAAAATAGCTTCTTAGAGGTTATTTTGGCAAGTTGGGAGGCACTAGGTAGCAAGTCGACGCGGCTGTACGCACAGGTGGGCAGAGAGACACGCTACGCGGTCGCTTCTACACAGGCAGCAGTGGGCACCTGGGCGTGCATCTAGCTGAACGCGTCAGCGATGCGGCATGTGAGCTCGCGCTGGCGTTCATCCGCACGGTGATGCGTCTAGCAGAGCGCGCGCGCTGGGTTGGCAGGAATGAGTGACAAGGTTGCTGGGCGAAAACCTATGCGTATAGCTAGACCACTTTACCTCTAACGTAGGTTCCCTCTGCTTCAGCACCCCAAACGCAGTGGCAGCCCGATAACCCTTACTACACTTCTCTCTGTGTATTTTCCATCTGATTTCACTCAAATGGCTCGAGTGAGTTGTGAGAGTTCTTCGTCCCAAGCCTTCTATTTATAGGTGTCCAAAGTCTCCCCCAGCTCGACACCTCCTACTTGGCTGCATGATCAGTCGTCCTCTCTTCTTGTTGTCAACGCAGCTCCTTGCCACAACGACACTGAAGTGTCTTTCTTTCCCTTAGCCAACGTACTAATCCCTCCTTGCATGCCTTCTCGGCCTTCCACCTCAATTGCATGAGATCTTCAACTTCCCTAGTTTGCCACATGTTTAGATGAGCTGGTACCTCTGGCTTGTCCTCCAAGTTCTACTTTATCAATGCATACACCCCTTAACTTGGTCATATGCTTGCTTCGCTGCACAACTTTAGCTATTTATCAATCTATAGCTCTTTTATCAATGCATATGCCATACTAACCTCAAGGCATCGCAAGTCTTTTCTTAGCCGCATACCTTTCTTCTTTCGCATGGCTTACCCTTGGCACATGCGCTTAACTAGGCCTATGACCATCATAATTTTCCAATGCACACTGCTTGCTCCAACCTCGTCCTATGCACCCACATACCCTCGGATGTCCTTGGCACTTAACATATCACCAACGCATACCAACCCTTGGGTTAACCTAGATCTCAACTCAACGCCTCATGTTTTGTCATAACATTGCCTAGCCTCTTGCTAATACATACTTTATGGCTAACGATCGTATGCCCTTCGTGCTTGCCAACACCCTTACTCTTTCGCTCATGAACACTTCACTATGCATCCACCATGGCTTGGCTCATCGTCTAGTTCATCGTGTAGGCCTTCCGCTCATCTCCTAGCTCATAGTCTAATAATCTCTCTCTCTTGCTCATCATCCAACCCTCTCATTATCGCGTATAGTCCAAATCGTATACTCTTACACCCTATCGCATAGCCCCATCGTCTAGTGATCTCTCGCTACTAACGATCTCACTGTCATTCATTAGGTATCTCTCACTATCGCTCATCGTGTAGCGCTGACGCCTATCGTCTAACACATCATGCCCATCGTCTAGCGCTCACACCTATCATGTAGCGCCATTGTGTAATGTTTTCATCTATCGCCTAGCGCAACGCCCGTCGTCTAGTAAGTCCACTGATCGTCTAGCGCCCAAGCTCATTAATTAGCGCTATCATCTAGTGCTACCGTCTATCGCTTATGTTGATCATGTATCACCATCACCTATTATGTAGTGCTATTATCTAGCAAATTGTTTAGTGCCACATGTAGCTACATGATCGTCCGGGTGCGCATAACATTTCAACGCATAGTGCCCACGATTGCAGGCATTCTTGCTTGCGTCTATCCCATCCCTCGATGATCTTCCTTTCTGCTTGCTTACGCACTTCTTTCCATCCCCACGCATGCATTTTCACAAGCATAACATATGGTCGCTCTTGTCTTCCACACCTAACCCCTTATAACCTCTACCAATTTGGCCAACTAGAACAAGCATACAACATAATCCTTATGTCCGCCTAGCAATTTCTCATGCATCCCTCATGGCTTTGGTTAGTCCCAATGGTTGGCCGCATGCTCCAAATTCAATCAATTTTTTATTACCTACCATTTTACTTAATCCAAGCTTTATGTCCAGTCCTTAAGATTTAATTTTAAAATTCTTAAGGTGTTCTCCTCTTCTTAACATTCCTTGTAAGTTACTTAGCCACTCAAGTTTAACTCAAGTTACCTAGATTAGGTTTGGGTTTCACAACTAGAGGTTGTGTGTCCTTCAAAATTCACTAGAGGTGGTGGTTTCCTTCAGGATCCACCACAGGTTGTGTGTCCTTCTGGATTACCAAGACGATGGTGTTATAATTTGTACAACATAAGCGATTTGCTGACGAGATTACGATGGTGTTATCCCGTATCCCCTAAAATGATGTTACAATATGTACAACAAATCTGGAAAATAACTTATATGTGCTAAGGCCGTTAGCCATTAATTCCCTCTATAACACATAATTGTTTAAAACTATCGTAACTCAAGCAAAACATCGACGTATTTCCCCAAAAGAAAATGGCCATCTTTGGCATCTTCGTTTAGGGCACATCAATCTCAATAGGATTGAGAGATTTGTGAAGAATGGACTTCTAAGTGGGTTAGAAGAAAATTCTTTACCAGTGTGCGAGTCTTGCCTTGAGGGTAAGCGATAACTTGTAGTAATACAAGTTATTTATAATGTTTTATTTAGATATTGCGGCCAAAAGAAAGGAAAGTTGCGTCAATTGTATAGAAATTGGCTAAGAAATGCAAAAATTATAAATTGTCGTCAATACACCCATTGACACCATTGCGATGGTAGAAAAGAATATTTCAAGTCTGTTTTGCAGGAAATCAAGTCACCGCATACGTTCAAGGGTCAAGATAAAAAGAACAACGCATCCATGTCGCATTGCGCTCATCATTCAGAAATGAATAGACAATAAACGCAATGACGGCACATGCGACAATCGATCCAGAGCTTTATCTCAACCGCATGCGGTAATAAAATATAACACCACATGTGGGCAAACGATCGAAGATGTGAAAAAGAAACGCAAATGCGGTGGATTCTGGCGCATGTATAGCTGACCGTTGTGCATTTCTGACAGGATTGATTGCGTAACAAAAGGAATATTCACTCCACCATTTCAGAAATTCCCTTAACAATAAAGTGGGGACCACAATGCAGAGAGTCAAAGCTTAGCCTATAAATAGCTCCGACCATTCCACTGAAAACATATGTTTGAATATAGAGAAAAGTGTATATACTGATTAAGAGAGAGATTGGTTGAACGACTAACAGAGTAGATCCGAGAAGAATTAAGAGACAAGGCCATGATGTGAGTCTCCAGGCAAGAATCCTTCCGATCCTAGCCGTTGAATCTCTGTACGAAGGTCACTTCTACCAGAGGAGCAAGCCTGAGAAGGAAGCTCTTCTCTTCATCCACTCCACATGCCAGTAAGCAAATCCACCGTTCAAATCTATGTCAAGACGTTGACACTCTTCTGTATTTGTTTCAATTCTTTATCATCAATTGTATTCATCTTCTTAGTCTATTATTCACACTATGTATCAGACATTTAATTCTATAATTAAATGTTACGAACATTTCCATCTCCATCTCTTTGCCTATTTCCATTCATCCATATTTCACTTTCTCCACGATGTTTTCTTAATCCCTTGGATAATTAGAAATAATTGAGCAAATGAATTAATTGGGTCAAGGAAATAAAGTTTAGTCAAAGCATGCTAGACGGCATCTTCACCTGTGAGAGTAGAAGTGAAGATGCTATTTCGCCTATCGAGAGATGCCGTTCACCGAGAGGAGTACTTCCAGAGATGGAAGCAACCTTCATTCATCACTTTCATCCCTATTTCACCATAGAGATATGGAAACGAGGCCGATCACCGAGAGGTGTACCCCAAGGGAAAGCGAAACCTTAGTTATATCTTTAACGCATTTAACAAACTTGCGATGTTTGTACTAATTATTCTTTCTCCTTTTGATTCATCCATAAAGTCTTGCCATCGCATACAACGATCCTTTGTATAAACTTCACACTCAGTCTCGAACTCAGCATCATGTAAATGTATCTTGTATCTTGCATCATGTTAGCTTAGGTTTATTTTTATCGCAATTTATTTTATTACCGCAACTTTAGTTTATCTGCACAATTTTACTTTACCGCAATTTACTTTCCTGTACAAACACAATCTTTATTAATTGTAAAAATTGATTGCATATATCACAAATGTAATACATTAATGACAATAATCCCTTTGTTCGACCTCGGATTACTCTGAGAAACTTGTGTTGGAATTATACTTGATTTCAGTGCAAGGAAACTTGTGACAATGCATAACATACTACAAGCATTTCATTAATAACTCATACATTTAGAAGTAGTATCGCATAAAGTGTAAATAAGCATAACACAACATCCACACTCCATCTCTATCTTTCATAGTCATCAAGTTTATGGCAATATAAGCTTGTATGATTCACATTCATTATTGTCCATATCCACGTACGCTTATTTAGAACCTCAATTCACAAGTACACAAGTTTATGGCACCGTTGCTGGGGATTAGTAACGGTTTGTTGAATACGTTTGTGATATTTTGCAAGACAGATCTCTTTGTACTGGAGTGATCCGAAAATTCTAAGCTGACCTAGAGATCAGGTATATTTTTCGAGCAAGAGCACATCAAGGCTGACTTAAGCGGAGAAGAAATATGGCAGATAACAATGAGGCACCCGTAGAGAATCATGAGGTGAACCGACCAGCGCAAGATCCAGTTTTTCTTGCTTCTGACAGCAACATCCCTATAAGGAACTATGCGGCGCCGGAATATTATAGCTTCTCGCTAGGAATTTCAAGACCTATGGTTGAGGAGAATGTGAATTTTGAGATAAGATCGATTATGCTGAGAATGATCCAGAATGCGGGGTAATTTGGGGGATTACAAGGAGGAGATCCGCATGCTCATTTGACGATCTTTGTAGACATGTGCAGTGCATTCTCTATGCCTGGTGTGACTCAAGAAGAAGCTGAGACATGATGTCAAGTTTTATTTCTAGGATGACCCCTTTCTGTATCAATTTGGACCTGATCATATTTTACGTCGATGCGTCCCTGAGCATGAAGTCAAGCAAATTCTAGAGCATTGTTATGAGTCCCCTTGTGGAGGAAATTTCGTGGGGCAGCGAACCACTGCAAAGATCCTACAGAGTGGCTATTTTTAGCCAACACTATTTAAGGATGCCCATGCCTACGTTGTGCATTACGACAGATGCCAAAGAACGATGAACATGTCTAAAAGAAATGAAATGCCTTTGACGTCAATCTTAGAGATTGAATTATTTGATGTATGGGGAATCGACTTTATGGGCCCATTTCCACCATCAAAAGGTCATCAATACATCCTGGTCACGGTTGATTACGTATCGAAGTGGGTTGAGGCCATCGCATGTGCTAAGAATGATGCGGCCACTGTGAGACCCTAACATTAAATCCAAGGTGGAAGGTTATTTGGAGAAGGAAAATCTTAAGTAAAAAAGATATTGGGGCAAGGGTGAAAGCATTAGTACTAAATTATTTCAAAAGTGGCAAGTGGGCCAACGCATACAGAGGGCTTAAGCATATTGAACGCACGAGTATGTGGGACGATGGAAGCAAGAAGACTTAGGCAATGGTCGTAGGCTCGTATGCAACTAACGCAAGGGCATGCGGACAAGGGCACGCCCATGCGACCGAGCAAGCAAGCGATGATCAACACCTATGCAGCACGCCCATGCGTCGATGGTCAGGGCATATGCCAAGTGCTATGCATCCATGCCAAGCAAGCCGTGCGGACATACCTAGTGAGCCATGCATCAAAGATGAGTGGCCACCGTATGCGTTGGGGATGGCTGACTCATGCGATGGCTAAGTGGGATTTTGATGGAAGTGAGTTGGCTTGCTATGCGTTGTGGACAAAACAAAGGCTAATTGATGGGGAAAAGAATTCCAAGGGGAGATGGGAATATTTATGAAATTCGTTGATAAGCCTAACAAATTTAGATAGATTACTGTAAACATGTTAAGGTTTTTAATAGATAAAAGGGGAAATGTTAAATTAAAATGTTGCATTCCTCATGCTCTCTTCCAAGTCTTGGAGCTAAGGCTTGGGAGGGGTGTGACAGCCACGGTGGCGAAGTTTCTCAAGAAGAATATTTTTTCTCGTTATGGGATGCCACAGGCCTTAATTAGCGATGAGGGCTCACATTTCATCAACCGCATAATCACCAACCTGTTGACTAAATTTAACGTCACCATAGAGTTGCAACCGCTTATCACCCACGGACTAATGGGCAGACAAAGATTTCTAACCGAGAGATCAAAACTATCTTGGAGAAGGTAGTCAGTACCTCCAGGAAGGATTGGTCACCAAAGCTCAATGAAGCGTTGTGGGCATATAGGACTGCCTTTAAAACTCAAATCGAAATGTCCCCATATGCCCTGGTCTTCGGAAAAAATTGTCATCTGCCTATCGAATTGGAACATAAGGCGATATGGGTATGCAAGAGGCTGAACTTTGATCTAGCAAGTGCGGGGAAAGTTCGGAAGCTGCAACTAAACCAGCTGGTCGAATGGCGAAGGGATGCCAACGAAAATGCCAAGATTTATAAGGAGAGAACCAAGAAGTGTCATGATGACCGCATAAACAACCATATATTTGTCGAAGGTCAATAGATATTATTGTTTAATGCACATTTGTGATTGTTTCTAGAGAAGTTGAAGTCTCGCTAGTCTGGGCCATTCCGCATCAAGACTATCTTTCACCACGATGTAGTGGAACTGACAACTGAAGACAGGAACAATGCATTTAAAGTTAATGGTAAATGGATTAATCCTTACTACGGGGGCGATGTGGATCGACGCATGGAGACCATTGACTTGGGCAAGCAGGATTAAACGCTTGCGGGCGATGTCATTGTGGTAATTCTGAAAAAAACTCTTTCAATTAGCATCCCTATATCTATGTTTAATTGTTTTTTCTACAACTTTTATTTACTGTTCCTAAATTGCGTTAGTTACTGCTTATTAGGATTAGCCTTTAATGCTTTATGTATTTACCTTCAATTTAATTCATTTTAGTATTTTCACGTCATGGTTCATTTCTTTAGTTTGTATGCATTAGTAGCGTTGTTCTTAAAATTTTTGTGAATGACTGAATAAAATGATGAACACTGCAACGTCTTCTTGACTTATATTATTGATGTATTGAAAAGGAAAATTAAAAAAAAAAAATTGGTATGCAATGCGATGATGGGTGCATTTCATGATAACAAATACACTTTGCGTCCATTACACCCAAATGCATTGCGCTGAGGGGCGTGTTGCGCTCGTATGTGTTCTTTGCCCGTCTTTAGCAAAAATGCACTATGTTGAGGTAGTGTTGCACTGATAGAAATACCGTGCACCCATCCTCCAGAAATGCATTGAGTTAAGGGGTGTGTTGTGGGAATACATGCGTTGTTTCCTGTCCACAACAAAAATGAATTTGCGTTAATATAAACGTGGTGTTAATTTTTAATCGTGCACCCGTCTGAATCAAAGACAAAAGATAATTTCATTCATTATTTTCCTATGTATAGAAGCCAATTCTTTGATTCTTTGTACATGATAAAAAAATTTGTATTGCGTAATTGTAATTTCTTGTATACTTAGTAATTTTCAATACAGCTAAGTAAAAATTCTTTCAAGTATACAATAGCCTCTTCTTTCTCATCCTTTGTCTTTATTTGCGATATTCTTGATCTTCTATTTTGCGTAATTCATTGCACGGCGATGAAGTATAATATGCATACACATAGTAGCATTTCCTACACTTTGTATTTTCTAACTAACTCTTACTTAATTCATAGCTATAGCAATGCTTTACCTTTTATCCTTCAAAACTCTGCTCAAACCTTCTTTTTGAAATTTTGTCTAAGTGTTTGTCTATTCTGTCCAAACAACGCAATGAGGACCTTGGGCATCTCTAAATTTGGGTGTGGGGAAGGTCTAAGCAGATGAGATCAAGTGATGCGGTCATTAAGAAAAAGGCGTTCATTATTACCATTTCAAAGAAAAAAAATGATATAAACTTCAATGTCAGCGTAAGGGAAACTCCAAAAACAATCCCAACCTAATAAGAGTTAAGTTGTGAAAGGAGCTTGCTCGTAGTTGGATGTTCGCATGACACTCGTGGGAGCAAGAAAAAACAAAGGTGGGTTTCCAAGAACAACTCAATATGAAAAGAGAAAAATGAGAAAAAAAAATAAAAGAAACAAGAGACAACTCCTTTGAAATTCAAGAGTTAATATTGAGATTGGCACACAACCGTAGTTGGATGTTCACATGACACCCATGGGAACAAGCCAAAACGAAGGGTGTAGCTCAACAGTCCCTAATAAATGACGCAAAGTTTGACCACCGCATCCAGACGCATCAAGTTGTTTTCACAAGAAGAGGTAAACATTCTTTTTAAAACTAGGAAAGATTTTTTGAGCAGAAATTTGTAGTATAGAAGAATAAAGTAAGGCTTTGTTAGGAATTATCAAGGATATAAGGAAATTGCAATGTTAAGTAATGTGCCTAGGTGAAGCATTCGGAGCAACAAATCGACGCAAAGTTTAGGATAGAAATTGAGCAATATTGCCTTAGTATCTATGCTTGAGGACAAGCATATATCTAAATTTGGGGGTGTGATAACTTATAGAAATACAAGTTATACTGTTTTATTTAGATATGCGACCAAAAGAAAGGAAAGTTGTGTCAATTGTATAGAAATTGGCTAAGAAATGCAAGAATTATAAATTGTCGTCAATACACCCACTGACACCATTGCGATGGTAGAAAAGAATATTTCAAGTCTATTTTGTAGGAAATCAAGTCACCACATGCATTCAAGGGTCAAGATAAAAAGAACAACGCATCTACGTCGCATTGCACCCATCATTCAGAAATGAATAGACGATCAACGCAATGATGGCCCATGCAACAATCGATCCAAAGGTTTATCTCAATTGCATGCAGTCATAAAAAACTAACACCGCATGTGGGCAAAAGATCGAAGATGTGAAAGAGCAACGCAATGTGGAGGATTCTAACGCATGTATAGCTGACCGTTGTGCATTTCTGACGGGATTGATTGCGTAACATAAGGAATATTCACTCCACCATTTCAGGAACTACCTTAACAATAAAGTGGGGACCACAATGCAGAGAGTCAAAGCGTAGCCTATAAATAACACTGGCCATTCCACTGAAAAGATATCCTTGAATACAGAGAAAAGTGTATATACTGATCCGAGAGAGAGACTGGTTGAGCGACTAATAAGAGTAGATTCGAGAAGAATTAAGAGATAAGGCCGAGAGGTGAGTCTCCGAGCAAGTATCCTTCTGATCCCCACCGTTGAAGCTCTGTATGAAAGTCACTTCCACCAGAGGAGCAAGCCTAAGAGGGAAGCTTTTCTCTTCATCCACTCCACACACTGGCAAGCAAATCCACCGTCCAGATCTGTACCAAGACGTTGACACTCTTCTGTATGTTTCTATCTCTTTATCATCAATTGTATTCATCTTCTTAGTCTATCATTCACACCATGTATTAAACGTTTAATTCTATAATTAAATGTTATGAACATTTCCATCTCTATCTCTTTGCCTATTTCCGTTCATCCATATTTCACTTTCTCCACGATGTTTTCTTAATCCATTGGATAATTAGCAATAATTGAGCAAATGAATTAATTGGGTTAAGGAAATAATTAAGTCTAGTCAAAGCATGCTAGACGACATCTTCACCTGTGAGAGTAAAAGTGAAGATGCTATTCCGCCTATTGAGAGAGGGTTGGAAGAATGCATTCAATAAAGTGAGAAGTACTTCCAGAGATGGAAGCAACCTTGTGTTCACCACGTTCATTCTTGTTTCACCATAGAGCTATAGGAACGCGGCCGATCACCAAAAGGTGTAGGCCAAGGGAAAGCGGGACCTTAATTTTATCTTTAACACAATTAATAAACTTGCGATGTTTGTACTAATTATTCTTTCTCCTTCTGATTCATCCATAAAGTCTTGCCATCGCATACCACGATCCTTTGTATAAACTTCACAATCAGTCTTGAACTCAGCATCATGTATATCATGTATCTTGTATCATGCATCATGTTAGCTTAGGTTTATTTTTATCGCAATTTATTTTATTACCGCACCTTTAGTTTATCTGCACAATTTTACTTTACTGCAATTTACATTCCTGAACAAACACAATCTTTATTAATTGTAAAAATCTGTCGCATATATCACAAATGTAACACATTAACGACAACAATCCCTATGTTTGACCTCGAATTACTCTAAGAAAATTGCGTTGGAATTAT
>NW_024064953.1:190291-200989 GCF_009727055.1 Benincasa hispida | reverse complement strand
ACCGTTGTGCATTTCTGACGGGATTGATTGCGTAACAAAAGGAATATTCACTCCACCATTTCAGGAACTATCTTAACAATAAAGTGGGGACCACAATGCAGAGAGTCAAAGCGTAGCCTATAAATAGCACTAGCCATTCCACTGAAAAGATATGCTTGAATACAGAGAAAAGTGTATATACTGTTTCGAGAGAGAGACTGGTTGAGCGACTAATAAGAGTAGATTTGAGAAGAATTAAGAGATAAGGTCGAGAGGTGAGTCTCCGGGCAAGAATCCTTCTGATCCCCACCGTTGAGGCTCTGTATGAAGGTCACTTCCACCAGAGGAGCAAGCCTGAGAGGGAAGCTCTTCTCTTCATCCACTCCACACGCTGGCAAGCAAATCCACCGTCCAGATCCATATCAAGACGTTGACACTCTTCTATATGTTTCTATCTCTTTATCATCAATTGTATTCATCTTCTTAGTCTATCATTCACACAATGTATCAGACGTTTAATTCTATAATTAAATGTTATGAACATTTCCATCTCCATCTCTTTGCCTATTTCCGTTAATCCATATTTCACTTTCTCCACGATGTTTTCTTAATCCGTTGGATAATTAGCAATAATTGAGCAAATGAATTAATTGGGTTAAGGAAATAATTAAGTCTAGTCAAAGCATGCTAGACAACATCTTCACCTGTGAGAGTAAAAGTGAAGATGTTATTCCACCTATTGAGTGAGGGTTGGAAGAATGCATTCACTAAAGCGAGAAGTACTTCCAAAGATGGAAGCAACCTTGTGTTCACCACGTTCATCCCTGTTTCACCATAGAGATATAGGAACGCGGCCGATCACCAAGAGGTGTAGGCCAAAGGAAAGCGGGACCTTAGTTTTATCTTTAACACAATTAATAAACTTGCGATGGTTGTACTAATTATTCTTTCTTCTTCTGATTCATCCATAAAGTCTTGCCATCGCATACCACGATCCTTTGTATAAACTTCACAGTCAGTCTTGAACTCAGCATCATGTATATCATGTATCTTGTATTTTGCATCATGTTAACTTAGGTTTATTTTTATCGCAATTTATTTTATTACCGCAACTTTAGTTTATCTACACAATTTTACTTTACCGCAATCTACTTTCCTGAACAAACACAATCTTTATTAATTGTAAAAATTGGTCGCATATATCACAAATGTAACACATTAACGACAACAATCCCTATGTTTGACCTCGGATTACTCTGAGAAACTTGCGTTGGAATTATACTTGGTTTCAGCGCAAGGAAACTTGTGACAACGTATAGAATACTACAAGCATTTCATTAATAGTGCATACATCTAGAAGTAGTATCGCATAAAGTGTAAAGAAGCATAACACAACATCCACACTCCATCTCACTCTTTCCAAGTCATCAAGTTTATGGCAACATGAGCTTGTATGATTCACATTCATCATTGTCCATATCCACATAGGCTTATTTAGAACCTCAATTCATGAGTACACAGTAAGATGACTAAATGACCTTTTATTGGAAAAGGTTATAGAGCCAAAGAGCCTCTTGAATTAGTACATTCTGACGTTTGTGGTCCTATGAATGTGTGAGCCCGAGGTGGCTATGAGTATTTTATAAGTTTTACTGATGATTACTTTAGGTACGGGTATGTTTATCTTATGCAACGGAAGTCTGAATCCTTTGAAAAGTTCAAAGAGTTCAAGGCTAAAGTTGAAAACGCATTAGATAGATGGATTAAAACACTTTGATCGGATCGAGGTGGAGAGATTTTGGACTCGGGATTCCAGGACTATTTGATAGAACATGGAATCATTTCCCAACTCTCAGCACAAGATACACTTCAGCAAAATGGTGTAGCGAAGAGGAGAAATAGAACCTTGTTGAACATGGTTCGTTTGATGATGATTTACGATTCCTTACCGGGCTCATTTTGGGGTTTCGTAGTGGAGACTGCGATATACATACTCAATTGCGTTCCATCCAAGAGTGTTGCAGAACACCTCTGGGGTTATAGAACAGACGTAAAGCTAGTTTACATCACTTCCGCATTTGGGGTTGCCCTGCACACGTGCTTGAGGCTAATCGCAAGAAGTTGGAACCACAATCGAGGTTATGCCTCTTTGCAGGCTACGCCAAAGGTACACGAGGGGGTTATTTTTATGATCCAATGGAAAATAGGGTGTTTGTTTCAACAAATGCTACTTTCCTGGAAGAGGATCATATAAGGGAGTAAAACCCATGAAGTAAAGTCGTGTTGCATGATCTTTCCAATGAAACTACTGAAACTTCAACAAGAGTTGTTGAAGAGCCCGCTACATTAGCAAGAGTTGTTGATGGAAGTTCATCTAGTAGGCGATGCTTGGTTTTATGAAATGGAAATGTGGATGATATGCATTGATTAAATTGCATTGTGCACTCAAGTTTCCCCAGCGAAATCCAAGTGTAAATTCATCTAAGTTTCCTAGTAAATCCAGGGTCGAACACAGGGACTTGTGAAAACAGATTGCGTTGGTAATTTTTGTGAAGAACTTTGCGGTAACCGGATAAATAAATAAATTGTTGGGTTTGTTGTTTACGTTGATGAAAACTAAATAAATACAGCGGAGTTTAAAAAGAGTTCGTAAAGGAAGATGCGATGAGTATGCAGTGACGGGTTGAGTAAAGTTTCAGCTTACACTTCCTAGGATGCATTCATGCTATGTGATCATGCAACATGCATACAACGGTAAACGACCTCTCAGTGCGAATGCCACAACTTCTAAGGTTAAAATGCATGCGTTATATGCGATAAGTCTATAGGACCTACACATAAGCCTCTATTCTTATTTATGCGGTGATGAAATGATACACACACAAATAAGGCGACCACATAATATCATTCCCATCTCTAAGATGCATGCGTTGCAAGTTGACAAACAGAGCTTATCTCTAAGTCCCTATGTATTGTTTATGCAGTTCTAATCTTCCTCTCTCGTGTCCAAATTCTAACCTAGCTCTCTCGAGTCATTAGGTTCTTTCTTTAGACTCTCTCTCGAGTAGTTCTTAAAGGGTATTTGGCACAACATAAATCAAGACAATCGCAAGCAATGAACTTCCTATGTCATGTTAGCTTAGTTTTCCTCAACCCATTCGACTAGTTTAGCTACTCATGCGTGCTAAGAGAGTGAAAAAATGTAGAAATATAACTTCCATTGTATAAATATGAAGATGAAGTACAAAATAACAATGCAAGTATAGAATAAAGGGCATGGGAGCAATCTCTTGCTTCCCAGGCTTTTACACTGAATTCTACTCGTGCTTAAAAGATAATTTGGCTCTCGCGAGAGTCGGCCCGCTCTCTGCTTCTTAGCCCCAAAGTTCTCTCTCGAGTTGTCCTAAGCGATCTCCGGCATCACCACTCTTCTCTTGCTTCATCTTAAAATGAAAGAAAACTGCGAACTTGTGGAACAAAGAATAGCTGAACTCGTGAACTTGTTAATTCGTCAACCCATTTTCCAAAGAATCCCCTTGGTATTTATAGAGCATCCATGGTGAAATGCGGCTTCTCTCTCATGATTGTACAGATGGGAAGACTTTAATTTCTGACTGATGCGGCAAATAATTATCACCAAAAAGCTGAATGTACTTTGTGATCGTTATCGACTGTCAACTTAATTCGGATTCGATTGTCATCAGCTTTTTGTCCCATCGCGATTTATTAGCCTTTCACCCAGATGCGCCCACCATGTTGCACTGACCAAGTTGCAGCGATCCTTTTCGGTTGAACGTTTGCGTACACAATCATCGCAAAGCCTTGAAGTGAAGTTGCGCTCGACCAATGATTTTCTATGATCACAATTCTTGCATTGCGTCAATGCATATTTTGCACAAAAATACAAAAATCAACTGTTCCAATGTGTTTAATGCATGCGACCGCAATATTATGAAATCGATGCTTAATGGATGCAAATTAACATATTTCATCAACGCAATCCAACATTGTTCAGCATTATGATAATGTGCATTTCTGCCCATTATTACACCCCCAAATTTGAACAATGCTTGTCCTCAAGCATAGATAAAGATTCCTTTAGCAAGTCAACCGCAAAGTTCTTTTCCTAGATTTCTCAAGGATGCTTCGTTTAAATCGTATATACTAGAATTTCTTTAATTCTTATTCAAGTCTCTTCTTAAAATATTTCTAAGACCTAGGGACTTCAAGCTTATCTTTCAAAAGGACTTTACTAAATTTCAGAACATCGCATGATTTATTTCAAGAAGAAAATTTTCTACCCAGGGTGTCAAATGATTTTATCCTTGCATAAAAATTTTCTTCATATATTTTTTTTCTGACCTTGCGCTGATCCAAGTGCCTTGCCTTCGTTTTGGCTTGCCCCCACGGGTGTCATGCAGACATCTAACTACGAGCAATGCACTCTTTCTTAGACTAAACTCATACCTATTTGGTAGTGGAGATACGTTCATTTATTTATGCGTTGATCCTGGTTACTTATTTTCGTTTTGGCTCGCCCTCACGTGTGTCATGCAGACATCCAACTATGGGTAAGTTCCTTTCACAACTTAACTCTTATCAACATATGTTTCCCATTGCATTAACAGTGGAGTTGTTATTCTCAATTTTTTTTTTTTTTAGAAATAGCAAGGTTGAAAATAAATACCTCACCCCCAAATTTAAAATGCGGCAATGTTCTCATTGCCAAAAGATTGAAATGAGACATGCGATATTCTTAAAATGCGTTGTAAAGAGAGTTTGAAAGAAAGCTAGCAGACCCCTAACTTCTAGAAATATTTCATGATGTGACTATCTTAAGACTAAGTTGACTCTAGTATATACGAAAGAAATAGAAACATATATTTCATCATTGAAATCATACTTGGCAAAGAGACATTATGCGGTAAACTACTAAATTTATCTATGTCAAATGATTGCGGTGATCAAAGAGGATGCGGTGATAAAACTTTGAAAACTAAAATGCAATGTGGTGGAGCAAAATTTGAAATAAAGATAAGGAAGAATACACCCCAAATTTGCACTATCATATGCATTATGTATTAACGCATCCATCTTTGCGACGATCTATCTTCTGTGGATTGCGATGATGGAATGAGATAAGTGCTTCTTCGCATAACATCTCCGCAATCCAGCGCCTCGATCTTTGCAAGAAAAACAAAGAGAGTGTCAAATTAGTTGAAACAAAACAAAATTCGTTATCGCAATCTCTCTTTTTTTTTTGTAGAAATAAAATGGTGTAGATAGATAGTCAGTAAAACAAAGTAATTGCGATAATAGATAATAACGAGTAAGATAAAAGTTCATGAAGTATTTGATGTAGGAAAAGGATATTCAAAAGAATTGCGTCCTTGATGAGGTTGAATCATATAATACTCAGGGACCACTTATTCCAGGCTAGTCTATTCATGCCCATGGTGGCTTTTCTCTCTTTTCATTGTCCTCTGGGATCTTTACTGCCTTAATCCGGACTTTCTCCCCATGAATCCTCATTACAATTTCCCCTTTGCACACATCAATTTAAGTGCGACCAGTTGAAAGGAATGGTTGTCCCAATATAATGGGCGCATCATCGTCCGCTTTATAATCCAAAATGAGGAAGTCTACCGGCAGGATGAATTTATCAATTGAAATTATGGCATTTTTCAACTCTTCTTTAGGGTGTATTCAAGATTTGTTCGCAAGCAAGAGAGTTTCCTTTGTGGGCGTAAGTTTTCCAGCATTCAATTGTTTGAAGATTGCTAGCGACATTATGTTTATACATGCCTCAAGATCGCATAGTGCTTGGCCACTAAAGGTCCCTCCGATAGAGCATGGGATCGTGAAGATTTCTGGGTCGCCCATTTTAGGTGGGATCATAGCATTTTGCGCTGCAGGCACTATTGCGATCTTTCCTTCCTCATTTTATTCCTCTTGTAGTCTTTACGAAGTTGTTGGTGGTAGGACTTCTTCTGTTCCAAGATCTAGAGGCTTAACGGTGGACGCAACTCTAGGGTCTATTTTCTCAGGTTTCTCGAAACTATTAGTCAACGAGTCTTCGGTTGTCACTGCATTCAAGTTGGTCGTAATGTGCTTCTCCTCTACTTCTGCAGTCATGTTGTCACTTAGCAAGGAGACTGCTAAGCATCGTTCCTTCTCGTTATCCCCAGCATTGCGAGGGAGCTCAGTTGAGCTCGGCAACGCTTCTTGAGGTCTGTTTTTCAGCTCGCCCGCAATTTGTCCCATTTGGATTTTGAAATTTCTAATGGATGTAGCTTGGTTTTGAAGCACTGACTCATTTTTCTCAATGTATTACTTCAGCAAGCTCTCTGAGGACGAAGATTGCAGTGGTTGTGAGTTGCTAGCTTTGCTTTGCACTGGACCGTTGTTTTGCAGGAAAAATCTGGGTGGCCCTTCTTTTTGTGCCACAGATTGAAAACATTGCTGTTGATTTTTCTACACAAAATTTGCGTGGTTTCGCCACCCGAGGTTATATGTATTGGAATAGGGATTATCTCTCATGAAGCATACCGACTGTGGGTTTCTTGGTCATTCCTCCATCGGGTGTGCATCTCTGTAAATGACATAACTTGCGGTCGTTTGAGTAATTGCGCTTACATGCCCTTTTTTCGCTCCCGTATTATTAATTGTGATGCCTTGTATTAAACTCATCATCGCAGTCATTTGATTTTGCAGGGATGCGATGGCCCCATTGATTGCGTCATTTTCTTTGATTCTTAATCTCTGATCGCTTTCCCTCTAATCCTCGTGATTTTGGAAATGCGATCAAGTATACTCTTTGCCTCCTCATATGTTTTGTCGAGCAGACCACTAGCGGCTGCCGCATTGGCAGCGGTCTGCAAAGAGGGATTCAATCCTTGGTAGAAAATCTCCATTTGCAGGCAGTCTAGTAAGCCATTATGTGGAAAGTATCTTACTAGCTGCTTAAACCTCGCCCAAGCATCGCTGAGCGATTCGTCATCTTCTTGTTAAAAAATTTGTTATTAATTTCCTTCTCCTAGCATTCTTAGTTGGTGGAAAATACTTCTTCTAAACTTTTCCACCACCTGTTCCCACGAAGTTATCTCTCCCAGTTCGAAAGAATATGCCCATTTCCTTGCGTGATCACACAAAGAAAATGGAAATAGAGTTAAGTCGAACTTCCTCGGTAGAAATATTCGGGAACACAAAAGTATTGTAGATTTCAATAAAGCTTCAGAGGTGGGCGTGCGGGTCCTCACGACGCCTTCCTCCGAACTGTCCTGCAGTCTGGATCATCTACAGCTTCACCAGCTTCATTTCGAAACTGCTTCCATTGAGGGCAGGCCTCATGATTCCAGAGAGAAATCATAGAGGTTTGGCGATGCATAGTCCCTGATGGGTCTATTGCGATCGTTTGCCAACAGGATTGGATTCGCCATGACATTGTTAACATTTGGTACTCCATTTCCAGGTTTCTCTGCCATCTCTTCTGTATCTGACTGTGGTTGTTGTTGGCGGTCTCTCAATCTTCGTCTAAATGTACTCTCAATCTTTGGGTCATAATTTGCCAGAGATTGAGAGACTGCAAAGAAATAAGAAAAATTACCGTTAGCACTCTATTTTGCCGAAATCCCCAGCAATGGCGCCAAAAACTTGATGCTTGGTTTTATGAAATGGAAATGTGGATGATATGCGTTGATGAAATTGCGTTGTGCACTCAAGTTTCCCTAGCGGAATCCAAGTGTAAATTCCTCTGAGTTTCTTGGTAAGTCTAGGGTCGAACACAGGGACTTGTGAAAATAGATTGCATTGGTAATTTTTGTGAACAACTTTGCAATAACAAGATAAATAAATAAATTGTTGGGTTTGTTGTTTGCATTGATGAAAAATAAATAAATGAGGCGGTGTTTAAAAAGAGTTGGTAAACGGAAGATGCGATCAAGTATGCATTGAACGCGTTGAGAAAACTTTTGGCTTACACTTCCTAGGATGCGTTCATGCTATGTGATCATGCAACATGCATACAACAGTAGACATCCTCTTAATGCAAATGCCACAGCTTCTAAGGTTAAAACACATGCGTTATATGCGATAAGTCTATAGAACCTACACATAAGCCTCTATTCTTGTTTATGCGACGATGAAATGATACACACATAAATAAGGCGATCACATAATATCATTCCCATCTCTAGGATGCATGCGTTGCAGGTCGACAAACAGAGCTTATCTCTAAGTCCCTATCTATTGTTTATGTAGTTCTAATCTTGCTCTCTCGTGTCCAAATTCTAACCTAGCTCTCTCGATCATTAGGTTCTTTCTTTAGACTCTCTCTCGAGTAGCTTTTAAAGGGTATTTGACATAACATAAATCAAGACAATCGCAAGCAATGAACTTCTTATGTCATGTTAGCTTAGTTTTCCTCAACCCATTCGACTAGTTTAGCTACTCATGCATGCTAAGAGAGTGAAAAAATGTAGAAATATAACTTCCATTGTATAAATATGAAGACGAAGTACAAAATAACAATGCAAGTATAGAATAAAGGGCATGGGTATAATCTCTTGTTGCCCAGGCTTTTATACTGATTTTTGCTTGTGCTGAAAGATAAAATTTGGCTCTCGCGAGAGTCGGCCCGCTCTCTGCTTCTTAGCCCCAAAGTTCTCTTCGAGTTGTCCTAAGCGATCTCCGGCATCACCACTCTCTCTTGCTTCGCCTTAAAAATAAAAGAAAACTGCGAACTTGTGGAACAAAGAATTAGTTGAACTCGTGAACTTGTTAATCTCGTCAACCCATTTTCCAAGAATGCTTGGTATTTATATGAGCATCCATGGTGAAAGGCGGGCTTCTTTCTCATGGTTGTACAGATGGGAACGACTTTAATTCCTGACTGATGCGCCAAATAATTGTCACCGAAAAGCTGAATGTACGTTGGTGACCGTTATCGACTGTCAACTTAATTCGGATTCGATTTCATTCAGCTTTTTGTCCCATCGCGATTTAATTAGTCCTTTCACCCAGATGCGCCCACCATGTTGCGCTGACCAAGTTGCAGTGATCCTTCTCGGCGAATGTTTTGTGTCACAATCATCGCAAAGCCTTGCGGTGAATTTGCGCTCGACCAATGATTTTCTATGATCACAATTCTTGCATTGCGTCAAATGCATTATTTTGCACAAAAATACAAAAATCAACTGTTCCATATGTGTTTAACGCATCGCGACCGCAATATTATGAAATCGATGCTTAATGGATGCAAATTAACAGTATTTCATCAACGCAATCCAACATTGTTCAGCATTATGATAATGTGCATTTCTGCCCATTATTACACCCCCGAAATTTAAACAATGCTTGTCCTCCAGCATAGATAAAGATTCCTTTAGCAAGTCACACAAAGTTCTTTCCCTAGATTTTCAAGGATGCTTCGTTTAAATTCCTATATACTAGAATTTCCTTAATTCTTATTCAAGTCTCTTCTTATAATATTTCTAAGAACCTAGGGACTTCAAGCTTACCTTTCAAAAGGACTTTACTAAATTTCAGAACATCGCATGATTTATTTCAAGAAGAAAATTTTCTACCGGGGTGTCAAACGATTTTATCCTTGCATAAAAATTTTCTTCATATATTTTTTTCTGACCTTGCGCTGATCCAAGTGCTTTGCCTTCGTTTTGGCTTGCCCTCACGTGTGTCATGCTGACATCCAACTACGAGCAATGCACTCTTTCTTAGACTAAACTCATACCTATTTGGTAGTGAAGTTGCGTTCATTTATTTATGCGTTGATCTTGGTGACTTACTTTCGTTTTGGCTTGCCCGCATGTGTGTCATGCGAACATCCAACTACGGGCATGAATGGGTCAAGACCATGGATCTCGAGATGGAGTCGACTTACTTCAACTCCATATGGGATCTTATAGATCGCTTTATGGGGTAAGACTTATAGGTTGTAAATGGATCTACAAGCGTAAACGAGATGCTGATGGGAAGGTATAGACCTTCAAAGCTCGACTTGTGGCAAAGGGAACCTAGGTAGAGGGACTCAACTATGAGGAGATTTTCTCGCCTGTTGCCATGTTAAAGTCGATCTGCATCCTTCTGTCCATTGCAACTTATTATAACTATAAGATTTGGCAAATGGACGTCAAGACGGCCTTTTCGAATGGCAATCTTGAGGAGACCATTTATATGGTGCAACCCAAGGGATTCCTAGCTCAAGGTGAAGAGAAAAAGGTTTGCAAGCTGAATTAGTCCATTTAAGGACTGAAACAGGCGACTCGATCTTGGAACATACGGTTTGATACTACGATCAAGTCATATGGCTTTGACCAAAATGTTGATAAACCTTGTGTCTACAAGAAGATCATCAACGCTTCAGTAGTCTTCTTAGTGTTGTATGTAGACGATATACTACTCATTGGGAATTATGTAGGTTTATTGACTGCAGCTAAGAACTTGCTAGTGACCCAATTCCAAATAAAAGATTTGGGAAAGGCTCAGATTGTTCTAGGTATACAAATCTTTCAGGATCGTAAGAAGAAAGTGCTAACACTGTTTTAGGCATCATACATTGACAAAATGTTGCTCAGGTACTCGATGTAGGACTTCAAGAGGGGCCTATTACCGTTCAAGCATGGAGTCACTTTGTCTAAGGACATGTGTCCTAAGACACTTTGAGAGGTTGAGGAGATGAGATGGGTTCCATATGCGTCTGTC